>NC_045748.1:7602195-7742195 GCF_008692095.1 Etheostoma spectabile | reverse complement strand
GAAGCATCTTCGGATGGTGGGCAGCAGGAGGATGAAAGCACAGAGTGAGTCAGAGATATGTGTATGTGTGTGTGTGTGTGTGTGTGTGTGTGTGTGTGTGTGTGTGTGTGTGTGTGTGTGTGTGTGTGTGATATGTTTGCACAAATTGAAGTTGTAATGTTGTTCACCCCACCATCATCTGTGTTTTTTTGTCGGTTTCCTGGTGTGTTTTTTGCATGTGTGTGGCGCCAAACGCTGCTGCTTTACTGGGATTTTGTAACGCTCAATTGAATAACCTTGAGGATTATATGCTCGTCAGGGTGTGTGTTGATAAGCCAGCGATATAAGTCGGTGCATGTGTGTATGTTTGAGTGTGTGACTGTAGGTGGTCTTTTCCTGTTGTATCGCTTCAAATGTTTGTTCAATTGGTTATAAAGTTTGAAGACAAAAACACTAAATTGTATATAAAAAAAAATTGGATGATTGTAAAGGGGTGTGTGTCTGTTTTGACTGACACTGCAAACATATAAAACAAAATCTAGTTCTGGATTAGATGTGGCTTCAAAGGCAATGTGAGTGTAACTTTGTTATGTAACCGGTCTATAATCTATTAGTTTGCCCACTGTTTTGACTTTGAAAATTAAATGGAAAGAAAATGGTGAAGGGCAAAGAAAGCTTATTTATTAATCTTTGCCCCAGTGAATAAAATCATTGGTTACATTTTTATTTGTGTCGATAAATGCAGCGTTAATGTGACAAGTAGCTTGGTAAGTTAACAAGTGTTATCGAGACTACGCAAACCTTGTAGCAAATATCAAAGCTGTATTACCATATTGCAAACAATATGTTTCTGGACCATGTGTGTAGATGTACATGTAGACATTTGCTAAATCCCAAAATCTTTTTGATTCTGTAATGTCAAAGTTGTTCCAGACCTCAGGCTTTCCCTGCTGTGAGGAGGAACTAGTTCTCCTGGAGACCATTTCTGCATGGCTTTGGTTGAACAGACATTGTCCTCATGGTCATATAATCTGGTCCCAAGTCTGCAGTGTTGACTAAGTCAAAGAAAGTACATGCTATTTATATAAATAACAATAAAAAAACAACAACCTTTGGATCAATCTGGTTCGAACCATGAAAATCAACTCTAGTCCGGATCAGACTATTTGTGATGTTTTGATATAGTTACAAGTTATTTCTAAAAGAAAACCTTGTTAGAAAACCAGAAAAAAATGTTTCCTTTTGATCACAAGAAGAAAAAAAAAACATTAAAAAGTTGACCTTATGAATGCTTTGGCTAATGAAAAGACATTTGTACTTGAAAAGAACAAGTTGGTGTCGGCAGAGAAGCATTTGTGGGAATTAATCAGCCGCGTAAGAACAAAGGGGAAAAAACGTGGAGCCTTGAGGGGACACTGTTGATTAACCGTGTCAAACACTTTCAAGTAGTCTAAAAATATTGTAAGAGCACAGTGATTACTCTTCAAAGCAGAGCTGATTTTATCGCAGCTTGGTAAATTTGTGAGACAAGGACAGTCCTTTCAAATCCATACTGATGATGAGCAACAAGATCCTTTATAATTTTAAAGATAAATATGATTGTTAGCATACTGTATGTGTACGTATGTGTTACAGTTTGTACATGCAGGCATTTGTTTGTGCGTTTGTGCAGAGGAGGGATGACATCGTGCTGTATACTTTATATTTGTGAGCTGCATCGTCTTTTCACTAATGTGCTTTAGGTGGCGAGTGTGTAGAGGATACACACTCTGTAGAGGTTTGTTAGTGTGTGTATGTGTGTGTGTGTGTGTGTGGTGTGTGACTATCTCTCCCCGCCTGCACTAGCATTCGCTGAGCGTAGATCGAAGAGTTTCAGCCGTTCCTGGAGTGATCCCACCCCTGTCAAGACTGACTCTCCTCATGACCCCAGAGACAGTGAGTTAACACAGACTCACGCATGTGCATCTACGCGCTCACACACAGATTCTGACACACACAATTTCTCACAGTTGCAGCGGTGCAAAAAAATGGTAATTAAAACATTTTGGAAGGCTTTAACTCTGAAGTATACAAATGACATTTACAAATGGTGTAAATGTATGTCTAAAGTAAATTGTGCTCGGGAAGTTTTCAGTTTGTATTCCTGACACGCAGAGTGAGAAGAAAAAGTAAAAATTGACCTGGATCTGCCGGGCCTTGCCTTTTAAATGATGTAAGACTACTTCAGTGCAGTCAATTCTCCTATGTCTACATAAAAAAACTGTAAGTTAAATATTACAATAACTGCCAGATATAAATATGTTCTTTTATGTAAAGTGTCCTATTGTAATCTACCAAAACAGCTGCAGTAAGATTTGTGAGAACATGTTATATAACAACGTGCTACGTCTGACCCTTGTCGCCTCATGTCTTGACTGGCAGATTCATTACACCTTAAATGTGCTTTGTGCTCACTCAGTACTTTTGTCATAAATTAATTTCCATACACAGGTGGCTCATACCGAGTTGAAAGCTACTTAGCAGCATTTCTCAGCTATAAAAAAAGGTCGGTGATTAGCACTTTGATATACGAGGGACTTACAGCACAGCTGGAATGAGGCCAAATCATCTGTAGTATTAAATGAAGGTCAACCACTGACAAATAATGTAAAGTACAGTACACAATGTAGGGGGCGACAAATACTGCCAACTGCAAAAGTGTAAGTATTTTCAGATTGGGAGATTTCCTGCTTTTAATTGACAGTAGGAAATATTGCAATTTTTCCCCACTACATTTATCCAATGGCTGTTATTAGTTACAAATTCTGCCCTTTTTTGTTATTTGGATACACTGCAATGTCTGTTCAGAACAAGCCAATTGCATGGCTTCCGGTAGTGCTGCTTGCAGCTTTGTTAAGAACCACTCATCCAAACAACTTCACACTCAACACTGCGCTTCCTTGGGTGCGGAGCTGCCATGACATAGTTGCACAGGCCAGGCTACTTCTGGGAACAAAATGGTTCATTACAGAAGTTACATTGCTGATGCTTGAAATGAGTTTGCTACAATGTAATGTCTCTGGTCTCTCTTTATTTCAGTGAGATTTTTTGTACTGACTATATTTGTATTTGGCTATGTGTATATCTATATGTAGTGAGCAATGGATAGCAAACTGTACACTGCATGCTGTTGGGCAGTGTATTAGTTTACATGTGTCTCCTCTCAATAAAACTACACAGTGTGTACATAACACACTAATGATAAATATGTCCTGAACTAGCACTTGACAGTGCACTTCCTTGGGTCCTCAGCAAAACACCCATCAAGTGTGAAGTTGATCGGATGAACCGTTGTCGAGAAAATCAAAAGGATATAGACACAGACACCTTCCATTTTAGCTGGATATTGAGTTTGAAGTCATAGTTTTAATGAACTAAATAATTAAATGTTTAGAAATGTCGATAATGACATCACTGATTTAACTTCTTAACCTTTTTCATAATTAGCCAACAGAAGACGGCCTACTATGACACACATTTTTGAGTGTGTTTTCAATGGGGATTTCGTTACTTGAAAGTTAAAGCCTCTTTTCATCAAGAATGTAAAAACAGATAAATAGGACTTGTGATATGACAGTATGCTAGGGCTGGGCGATATGGAGGAAATCAAATATCACAATATTTTTGACCAAATACCTCAATATCAATATTGCGACGATATTGTAGTGTTGACTATTGGTGCTTTCACAAAATATTTACACAATGAGATTTTTGATAAATAATCATCAGTAATGTTGATATAATGACTCAGTGGGTAAAGGCAAACAATAGAACAGTTACAACTGTCTGGTAAGTTCAGAAAATGACATCACTTTACTGTAATGGAGCCTTTAAAACCAGGAAAAGACAACACTTATGCCGTATTATGATATTACGATATCCAAAATCTAAGACCATATCTAGTTTCATATCGCAATATCAATATAATATCAATATATTGCCCAGCTCTACAGTATACTGTACTGTAAAAAAGACCTCTCTGTTGAAGTAAGGTGACATTTTGTCGTCACGTTTTTTCAGCTCACTTCCACGTTTTGGCAGATCAAGAGCAACTAACACAAAATATCCAAAGACACTACATAACACACAATGCCACACACACAAACTGACTGTCTCTGCTGTTGACCCTGACCCTGTCCATCTGTCTCCCTATGACCGTGGGTCTTTCTTCAACTTTGTGATGCTCTCTTTCTGTGAGTATGTCTTCCAAAACGGAGTGTGCGTGTCCCAGTCCAATTGTGTCCGCTGGTACAAATGTTAACGTGAGGAACGTATGTCTAAGTGTTTTTTTAAAAGGCTTTTGAACACACAGTGTTTGCATGTGCTGTTTGTCTATGTTGATGTCTGAGTATCTGTGGTTTTATGTTTTTTCTCCATCTCCATCTTCAGTGTTTCTGTGTTTCAGAGTGTGATAAAAGATAAATGAACTGTTGATGACAGTCTAATGGTGTGGTTGATGCCTCATTCTTCCTCTTTCCTGAGGGAAAGGTATTGTTCTCTGGAGGAGTGACATTAATCGTCAATCTTGCTTGTCATTTTCTCCTCTGTCATGCTCTCTCTCTCTCTCTCTCTCTTTCTTTACTCTCTTTTCACACTGCCATTTCTCCCTAGGTACCTGCAGTCTTTCTTTATTAGTTGGTTTACAGAAGCTATTGACAAAATCTTGACCGATAATGGAGGCCAATGCCAAAATAGATATTTGAGAGTCCTCTAACGATACCGCCCCAATTATTATTTTAGGTTTGTTGTCTGAAATAGTAAAAATATGAGCAAAGCATTGATATACAGTATCAATAACACACCAACACCGTATGTAGCAAATAAAAGAACACACATATGGTAATCATGAATGTCATGCCATAAGCTGACATTGGACGTAAACTACAGTATTGGAAAATGGCAAGTACATTTCAGTGTACTAGCACTCAAATAGGAATGGCAATTACCAGAAAGTAGTTTCTATTAAAGCACTGACCTATAAGGAGGATTCAAACTGTCAAATATCAATAATTACCATATCAAGTAAATATCCCTTGAGGTGTGAAATAATATAACAGCTGTCTTCTACCATAGTACAGAGGCCCAACTTAGAGTTAAATTAAATGACGCTAATCAGTGCCTCTGCCTCATCCAGTTTTCAAATCAGAATCAGATGTGGAAAAGTATCTTTCTCAAAAATTTAGATTCCTAATATTACACATTATTAATTCAAATGAGTTATTTGATATTTCATGATTCTGATAGTGTGACATGATTATATTTGAGTATTTTGAGTGATCACAGTAATATTTATTGAATCATTTTATAACCTGATAAAATACAAATAGTGATTACATTACATGATTACATGTCAAAAAGCAAGATTACAGCTATCCAACACCTTCCCTTCTTAAAATAGCCTCTGACCCCAGTTTGGTTTTCATAGCTTTCCTTGTTAGCTGATGCCAGAAATCCTGCTGCCACACTCACTCATCAGTCGCTCCTTTCTTTTCCTTCTGTCAGCTGTCTCTTTTCCCTGCTCCATCTGTCTTATGTCCCCACCATTATTAACAACTCCATCATGTTTGCTCTCCTCTGCACCCAGCTCTCTCCACTTCCTGGACACGTCCTTCACTCACATATTTTCTCACCTTTCTTGCCTCCCACCCAACACTTCTGCCTACACCCTATTATCTCAAGTATTTTTGCTCACTGGAGAGTTATATTCTCTTCTAGGTGGAGACCTGCAGACCTCCTGCGGTACCTTAGATGAAGGAGGCCTCGATGACAATATAGACTGGGAGGAGGAGAGAGAGATGGAGAGGCTGGCCTGTGAAGGAGATGACTTTGTACCTCCCAAAATCATGGTAAGAGATCATATTGTTCACCAATTTAATATTAAGCTTAAATTGCCAGACTTACAAGGGAGTCCTTTGTAAGATAAAAAACATTAGGAAAAATAATAGATGCTGCAATAGCGTCAGTTATAATAAAATTGGAGAATATTTCTTTATTAAAAGAATAGAAAAATACAGCACTGAAGGTTTTTTTAGACTGAAAAGACGCTTTTGAATGGCTTCAGCAAGAGTTACCCACTGGCTCGGTTGGAAGTGAAGACATATGATTGGTTAAAGTTAGCCTGTGATTAGACTGGTGCAGCAAAAGTATATTGTCGGGAGCCATCCTGCACATGCCAACATTTTGGGACCGTTTTTTTTCCCTTTCCCAGAATGTAGGCCTACGGTTTGTGTGGAGCAGCCAGACCTAACACCATCGCTGACACAGCGCTGTGTAGATAGGTCTGGCAATGTGAGACAAGCCCGTGATAGACACCTGCAAAGTAGGGGCGCATGATATATCGACTCAATATTATATCAAAAGTGTTGCGATAAGTATGGAATCTTGGATCAATGCATCACATCTGATGGTTGTGTTTGATTTAGAACCCACTTGAAACACTATAAAGATCATGTTTCATTGGCCAGTTACCGATCAAAACTGAACGAATCAGAGAAGCAAAAAGAAAGTTGTGTCCTGTTCCCATTATATATATATATATATATATATATATATATATATATATATATATATATATATATATATATATATATATATATATTGTACTGTCCAAAACATGTCCTGTTCTGTAGACATGGTGGGTATTTATTTATTTATTCATGTTGTACCGGTCCAATATGTACTATATTAGTTGAAATAAACCTTTGTGGTATTTGTTATGAATCTATTTTGATGCGTTTTCCCATATCTTTTGTTATTTTACATATGTTTAAAAATATCTAAATTAATATTGATATTGCAATATTCGTAATTTATATCGCAATATCACATTTTGTCAGTGTCATGCAACCCTACTGCCAAGTATATTTCCAATGATGAATTCTCAGATGGTTCTGGGTAACAAACCATCTGGCAAGTCAGGTTAAAGCTCAAGTCCAAAAAACCCTCTATCTTTTATTTCCAACGATGCAACTCTCTAGCATCTATTGTTAAATCCTCCCCGCCTACATGTCAAACTCCACACCCCACAATTTTTAAAAGTGAAAATAAAAAGTAAATGAGGATGTGGAGACTTTAAAAAGGTCCCTCAGTCGGGAAAACTTGTAAACTGAACTTGTGAAAATTGGTGTCTGTCTCTGATCCATAGTAAACGGGTAGGAAAAACGGTTATTTCAGAAAATGGTTACTTTAGGATTACACATTGATGGCAGACTAAAATTAGCTTACTCTCAAGAAGGTAAATTTATGCAAGGGCAGTCGCTTAAATGCATTTAATGTATTCTCAACCCTCACGCTGTGAATATTACATAGAGCTGTACATTCCCTGCCGACATGAGAGTGGAAGAGAGTTTTCTCCTTTCCCCTTTATTCTCGTTTCCCCTTTACTGGACTGTTACTGTTACTCTTCTATTCCCCCCAAACCTTGCTCCATTTTCTTCATCTTCCACGCTTTCCTTTCTTTGCATCCTACTAAATCCATCATTTCTTCTCCTTGATCTGTTTCTTTTTTTCCTTCAGCTGATCTCTTCTAAGGTCCCAAAGGCGGAGTACGTTCCCACTATAATCCGCAGGGATGACCCCTCCATCATCCCCATCCTCTATGTGAGTCAGACATCGGCATGTGTGCATTATGGACATTCCAGGCATACTAGTTGTTTCTTTAAAAAGGGATTCAATTGCTATCTAAATTAAAGAATTTTGCAATTTTAAATGATTATGTTTTATGTGAATGTCTTTTTCCTTAGGACCACGAACATGCAACGTTTGATGATATTTTGGGTGAGTAATACCGGATATATGAAAATGTAATTCCAATACATGAGTATAATAAGTGCAGTGAACAAAACTCTTAAAAAAATATTCTAAAATAATGATGACTTTAAGAACAGAAGATAAAGTAAAAGAACTGAATAGGTGATTTGAAGGTGTAAGAGGTACACATAACACTAGTGTCCAACTAATGAAAGTTGTCTAATAAAGATACAAACAAGTTGAACAAGTATAGAGACATAATTACTTTAAAATATAGAGTCACAGATACATTTATACACAGATAGACAGATTTATCTGCTATCCTGGAACGGAGGAGTGGAGAATGAACTAAAGGTCAGAAAACTAGCTACAAGCGAAACCTGACCTGCAATTAACATCTTAGAACATATCTTAAATGTGGCTTGACCACTCTGTTCATTTAGAACCAGTTAAAATGCTCCAAAATATAAAGAAAGAAAATGATTGTCTTGTTCACAACAGAAGCACTTACTGTACAGTAAATGGTCCCTAGAACTTCCCAAGATAATAATGAACTCTGCACTGAATAGCTCAACAGAGTTAGTGAGAGGACGTAAATGAATAATTGATAAAGATTTCAGGTTCCCATTTTACTGTCTTTCATTGGCCTGGTTTGATTTTGCAGTGACTTTTCCTGCTGCATTAAGTACACACTGTTGAATTCAATTTAAACTACATCTTACATTAGTGTCTCTGCTGTCTATTATTACAACTGTACTTGAACTCACCCCCAGAGATTTCCTTTGTGTTCACCGTTCACATTTCTCCCTCTCTCACTACATTGTGACTTTTCTCTTTTCATATTCTTTCGGTTCTCGGTCCCTAACGTTAACATCAATCCAACCCTTTTTCTCTCTCTCGCAGAGGAAATAGAGAAGAAGCTGACAGCTTACAGGAGAGGAAGCAAGTTCTGGAGGATGCTCATCTTTTGTCAGGTAAGGAACAAGGAGACTGAATAAGTGTAATACTGTATTTCCTGTAGAAATGTAGGTTTTATTTGGGGTATATGGGATTGTGTGTTCATGCACTACATATAGAATTTGTTGAGTACCCAGCTAGATATGTAAAGTACCTTCCTTTGGGATGTAATTGCTCTATGTGTGTGTTTCTTTCTTTCTTTCTTTCTTAGGGAGGCCCCGGTCACCTGTATTTACTGAAAAATAAAGTGGCAACTTTTGCTAAGGTGGAAAAGGAAGAGGCCATGAGCCAGTAAGTTACCACTGAGTCCATCTCTGTTTGACACCTTTATAGTAGTAGTATAGTAGTTTAGTTTATGTCTCCTATTGCCTCATATAGGCAAATATCTTGACAGTTTCTATTTCCTATGTTTTATAAAGCATTAACATGTGATGATAATTTACAAGACATGAAAAACATGACAGAGGCATTAGCTAGCTGTAAAAAGAGAAATATTTGGGAATTATTTTTATTATTAAGATACCCTTCACTGTACTTTAATTTTATTCCACTGATAATCAGAAGAAGGGTTCAATCAAAAATCCTCTTGTTAAAATCTCAACCAAATGAAACTTGCTCACTCCTAGATAAATCTTCATTTTATTTTGGGCATTTAAAGAATTAAAGATTCTGACATGAATGTCATGTAAAATGCTCTTTTTTTTTAAAACGCTATTTTCAGAATATGAATGCTATTTCTCAGACTTGATTTAAATCATAGATCTCCCACTGTGACGATTCAACACTCTCGCTACATTAGTTTGTCATTTATGAGCACATATACTACTTTTTGAGGGGGACGCATCTTTCCCAGACGGGCCATCTTTAGTAGAATAGTAGATGTTAACTTGTTTTGGCTATATGAAACAAAAGTCTCACCTCCTGTTCTATATGTATATTCTGTTAAAACAGCGGTTAACCAATAAAGAGTGACAAGTGCTTGACGCGGGCTTTTCTTTTTAAAAGTTAAAGAACTGTCAATGATTGATTATATTCAGAATGAAAAACCCCTTGAGGCGTGTAACTGTAGCCCCTGTCTTTGTTTAGATTCTGGAGGAGGCTTAGTCGCTTCATGAGTAAAATCAACCCAGAACCCAACATCATCCACATAATGGGATGCTATGTCCTGGGCAACCCCAATGGAGAGAAGGTACAAAGACACTGATGCAAAAAACACGTGTGCACAAACACACAAACACACACACACACACACACACACACACACACACACACACACACACACACACACACACACACACACCTAAAGTTTCAAGCCAGAGCAAATATTCAAAATGTGCATATTTAATCAGCACAGAAAAGATGCCAACAAGCACACAGTATTTCACAGAAGATATGATTATTTAGGGATTAGTCAGCCATTGACTAGTCTTGCTCCAGTGTCCAGATTACGGCATAGCACTAGCACCTGCGTACCTCCTTACTACACGGCAGAGCTACAAAGATCCAACATTGAGACCGCAAGACCTGTGGTTGGTCAGCTTGGGCTGCTTATGTTTTTTCCAAGAAAGTGGACAAAAGGCCCATTACTGTTCTCTATTTCTGTAACACACAAGCAGCAAAAGCAATTCCTCTTTTATCACAGTGCATGAATGAACTGTAAACACAATCACTTCAGCTATCAATGAATGCATGACAGTAAGACAAGACCAACCCTCCCTTAGTCGCTTTTTATCAACAAGATTACTGTGGAGCATCCAGGCAGAAAATATATAATAGATACAGAGCGGTGAAATCTGATACAGAACTATGAATCAGTTCCTACGCTGGTGGGACCATCGCACACCGTCACGCAAGAGTAGAATTCCAATTCATTCATAACTAGGTCTCTGTTGATTTAAGATTAATGTGTCACACAAATTGATGTAATAACTTAGATGATCACCACAATATCATCCTGGTTGTCTCAGTTTTTCCCTCTCCCGCTCTCCACCTGTGTGACTATTATCTCACTCTGTATGATGTTACCGGGTTACAGCTGAAGAGCATACATGCTGAGTAATGCTGCACCTCTCTCTACCTGGCATGAACACATAACCACATTAAAAAAACAACAACACACACACACACACACGAACAAGTTGGCTGACACACTCACAAATTCACACACAGACGCACACCATAGCCAGCGGTGTTTGTTTTTTCCAATCACGTCTGCCAAAATGCTTTGTTATATAAAGTGGGTCTCTCCAGGGTTGATGGACAGGCTGGCATTCTGCAGAACAGACTGCAAATCAGTGATATCTCCACCCCTACAGACAAACACACACACATGCAGTTGTTTCAGGAGAGCTTGAATCCAAAACAACAAAATAGGTGTGTTTCTCTTTTCTTTTCTCAAGGCTTAGTCTCAAGATCCCAAAGTGATATTTTCACACCTGCGGCTTGTCTACTATAGTCTTTATAAAACGTCAGTCAGAAAATAGAGTTAATGAGTTTTTGCTTGTACCTCTCTGAAAGAACATGTACACTCACATACCCTTTTAAGGATGTAGAAATTTTACCAGCTGTGACCTAATTTTTAGTGCTTTCCTTCAAAACTATTCTCCATTGGCAACTACACTACACGGACAAAAGTATGTGGACACTTTGGGCATCCAGATAGCGCAGGGGTCTGTGCGGATGCCCACGTATAGAGGCTTGCTCCTCGACGCGGCGGGCCCGGGTTCGAATCCGGCCTGTGGCCCCTTTGCCGCATGTCACTCCCCCTCTCTCTCTCCCCCTTTCACAAAAACCTACATCTGTCCTCTAAATAAAGGGAATAAAACCCCAAAAAAATAACTTTAAAAAAAAAAAAAAAAAAAAAAAAAAAAGTATGTGGACACTTTGACATTAAACAGTATATCATATGCTGCTATAACAGCCTCCACTCTTTCGGGAAGTCTTGGGTTAGGGGGAATTTGCTGACGTTCATCGACAGGAACATTAGGGAGGGTGGCCATTGATGTGAGAAAATAAGGCCTGGCTCGCAGTCGCCATTACAGTTCATCCCAAACGGGCTCTCTGCAGGCCAGTAAAAGTTCTGCCCCTCCAAACTGGGAAAAGAATTTCTTTATGGACCTTACTTTGTGCCTGGTGGCATTAGACTGAGATGAGCCAGGCCTGCGCAGAATCGATCACGTTGATCGCCGCCCAATGCATGCTGGTTAGATTTGTGTCCGACTTGTGCTGACGTCATGCACACACGAGAGCAAGGCAACCGCAGGTTTTAGACGCAGGCAGCGCAGTTGCTGTTCACCGAGGCGGGACCCAGAGTATGCTAGGAAACGCTGGCCTCTCGGCTAATCAATACAGCTGATTGGTTCAGAATCGACTCAACATGATGACGTTTTAAATAAACTTTTTATTGTTTTTGAATTGAAGGAATATGAACTGCCATTTGTCTGATTTATAAGGCTTTAAGGCTGTTGTGTGGCTGATAGTCACATTTAAAATCCCGAGAGACTAAATCCGTTCAGATTATGGATCATCTACTGAGTGTGGTTGATTAAAATCAGCAACAAATCACATGTAGAGCAGTTTGACAGCTACTCTGTCATAATAAAAACAACTGGAGACTGTATACAAGCTGATATGTTGGTATGATAACATTTTATTAAATGGTATGGAGTGTTTCTATGACCTCCTGTTCAGCCTGAAGGCTGCGGTTTATGGCTCTAAACTGTCTGACTTGACAGCAGACTTTTGTCACCGCCCCCGGCTGCTGCCGCCTGCTCTCGTCCACTTTACAGGCGAGGCGCAGTTTATCTCGAACGAGCCTACAGTCATGTTGAAACAGCAAAGGGCCCTCACCAAACTGCTGCCACAATGTTAGAAGTAGGCTTTTATCTAAAATGCTGTATGATGTAGCAATAGGATGTTCCTTAATTGGAACTAAGGCTGTGTTCAGACAGCGGAAAATGCAGAGGGCTCTGGCAAAAAAAACTTGAGGTCGATTGGCAAAAAGGTTGAACCTTGCTCAACTTTATTTTATTAACATTTTTTTGTATGATTTATTTGTGAGATTTTGAACATAACAGATACATATTACACCTCATCTATGAAGTGAAACTAATACAAAGAGTCATTCTGTGAAACAGGGTACTAACAAAGAGACGGTTTACCCCCAACTCCCACCCTCCACCCCCTTCCCTCCCTTACAGAGAGGTATCAAGGAAATAGGATAAAATAGATGATACAGGTAATAGTAATAGTAGTAGTGGAAGTCTAATGTAGGCCACGCATGCCTTCACATCTAATAGACATACTTACATACAAGTCATGCATGCTCATATGCTCACAAAGACAAACAAATAACACAAAAATAAAATCACGAGAGAAAAATAAACGCTCGCTCAACTTCTTCAACGCAATGCAACATCATTCATCAAGTTGCTGTGTTGTTCAGTAAAATATGTGCACATTCTGGTTGATTCTTTGCCTCGCATTGCTGTTAACATGATTGCCACCTTGATAACTTCGCAAAAAACCTGTCTAGATCTGAACAATACGGCCAAACTCTTGTATCCCGATATCCCTCAAAGTGGACTTTCTGGTTTCATGGTACTCATTGGTACCTGAAACAACATGCCCGCACCAATGCTGTGGGCCCTGGCTCAAACCATGAAAAACAACCCTAGAACACGAATACCCAAACTTATGTGTCATAATACATATAGTGTATTCCGCTACTACACTTCCGCTATTCCGGTGCATTTGTTTGTTAACTTCCTTAAAAATCACATAACCTTCACCCAGAGATCAATCTTGATGTGTAATAAAATGTATACGTAAGCTTAATATTGACATGCCTGCAGCCATGATATAGTGGAAACCACTGCCACTCGGTTTTACAGGTAAAAACACAATGGTTAAATCACGATTAATAAAAATCCCTCAGGAAGCACGACAAATAGGCTGGGGATGGAGACCAGCCGGTCAGAGAGGCAGTCTGACCCAGTTTTCATTCAGAGGTTTTCAAGCATGTTTCGGTTTTCTCAGTACAATATCTGCATTGGTATTGACAACAGCCACTGAGAACTCGAAAGAAGCCACGCAGGACAGAAACGAAACTACCCAACTAGCAAGACCTTATTTCAGTTTTTTTCATTTGCCTCCAGCTAACTCTGCACTAAAGACAAAACACGCTGCCTGCTTCTTCCTAACCGTTCTCTCATCCCCATCTGGCACTCAGCCACCTTCTTTCAGCTTTTTCAAAAGGACTGCAAACACAAGGAATGAAAGCTGCTTTTTCTTCACCACCTCGATTTTAACATCATAAAGTGAAAAACAAAAGCGCGTTCGGCCTTTGATTTCCCTGACAAAGGGTTATTCAGATCCCTCATGACTAAATTGGAGCAAAAAAATCAGTAAGCTTCAGTTTTAAATGGGCATGATACCGCGTCAGCGAGACTGCAGAATAACCTAAAATTGCTATACTGCAATTAAACAGTCATCATGTAATTAGAGATGTCGTTAATGATTACTACATCCGCTATGACTACACTCACTATTAATTAATCTATAATTTTAGGTCAAAGTGCTTGTTTTGTCCAAAACCCCAAAGTATTTCATCTAAATTATATAATACTGATAAAAATCAGCAAATTCTCACATTTGAGAAACTTCATAGTCTTGGTTGATGGATGACATGGTGTGGCTCACACTTCATTTTTTTGAGCAACTAATCATTCAGTGCTAATTTTCATATTGTAGTATGAGAAAAAAGCACTTGCAGGACTACAAATGCTAGCTATCCATGAGCATCTCAAATCATTCTGATGTCCAGATAAATTCAGTTTGATTTGAATCTTTCTTTGAATTTCCTGAACATGGGACTCTTCACTAGGGATATAGTCTGGATTAACAGAAGTGCATTTCCAGTCCAGGATAAAGCCTGACGTCTGGTGCAGATGGAGGGAATGATTGTAATGATTTACAAAGAATATGTTTATGGCGTTTATCTAACTGGGACGTTTGGGACTGATTGGTGGGGATTGCTGTGGACGAAGTACACACAGCTATACACTGGTAAATAAGGTCTAACCATGTATCCAGCTAATTTAAATAGCTCACATAACTGTACTGTGTGAACACTATGGTGTGCTTCGTTTGATATTGTATGTAAAGATTTCTTTTACGGGGTGCAAATGTTCCACCAAAACAAGTTTCATCTAGACCTTACTCCACAGTGCTGTGGAGGTAGGTCTGGCAATGCGGGTCTACTAGGGATGACAGGGACTCTAAATCTTTTACAAGTTCTGCTGTTTCATGGAAAAACAGGGAAGATATATGAAGACAAGCAAAGTTACCTGCTCAGGAAGAACTGCTATATGTCTCTCTTCAGTGCTGTTCTTGTTCTGTTTATGGGTGTGTGTGTGTGTGTGTGTGTGTGTGTGTGTGTGTGTGTGTGTGTGTGTGTGTGTGTTCATTCATGCACTGTGATAAAAGAGGAACTGGTTTTCCTGCTTGTGTGTTACTGAAAATAGAGAACAATAATGGGCCTTTTGCCAACTTTCTTGGAAAAAACATAAGCAGCCCAAGCTGACCAACCACAGGTCTTGCGGTCTCAGTGTTGTATCTCCGTAGCTCTGCCGTGTAGTAAGGAGGTACGCAGGTGCTAGTGCTATGCCGTAATCTGGACACTGGAGCAAGACTAGTCAATAGCTGACTAATCCCTAAATAATCATATCTTCTGTGAAATACTGTGTGCTTGTTGGCATCTTTTCCGTGCTGATTAAATATGCACATTTTGAATATGCGCTCTGGCTTGAAACTTTAGGGGTGTTAAAGATGAGCTTGCTTGTTTGTGTTTGTGTGTTTGTGTGTTTGTGTGTGTGTGTGTGTGTGTGTGTGTGTGTGTGTGTGTGTGTGTGTGTGTGTGTGTGTGTTTGAAGATACAGGCTCCCCTGCTGCAATTGTATCCAAGTGCAATAAGACTAATTGGTGATTGCTTTCTTATCTCGGGCCAACAGCTGTTCCAGAAATTGAAGAATCTGATGAGGCCTTATTCTGTCGAGTTTGAGTCGCCGCTGGAGCTGTCTGCGCAGGGTGGGTCTGAACAAACACACCCCGAACATGCAGATCACACGGACACACACGTGCATAGTGATTCAGACACACACATATACACGTGACGAATCCAGTGCAGTATATGGAATATTTGTGAACAAACTTGAATTATCCTGTAGGAGGATTTTACTCAAACAGCTGTTCTCTTATTTTAATTTAAGGGAAATATAATCTATTTAAACAATGTGTCACTTGCTGTACCCGTCTCATCCTGTTCCTATACTGTGCACTCCCTTGTTCTCCTGCTTCTGTATCCTCCCTATTTTGGTTGGCTAGTTGTTTTTTTCTTTTATGCAATTGATCCTGGTCATATAAACTTTAAACTCCCACCACACAGGAGAAAGCAGCGAGAAAGTAGTCATATTACTTTGCACTCCTCTCCTCCCAAGCTCCAAGTGGGAGTAGGGACATACAGTAGGCTACTCTCTACTCAACAAAATAGTTAGTGTTACAAAAGCCTGCTCTCAGTTACTGGAACAACTAGAAATTGTTATCTGTTTCACCCAGATCCAGACTTCCTCTTTATTAGCCCTTTACTTTCATTAATTCTTCCAGAGTATCCTTTTCTGATCTCTTGGTGCCCATTGGAGGTCCCAACCTCTACAACCCTGACGATTTACAATGTACTCATAACAGAGGCAATAACAGTAAAACAGAATGTAAATCAATTTTCACAGGCAAACTGTGGTAAAATAACAAACTACTTAAGAAATGGATAACCAAAACTCCCAACGTGTTGAATTCATTGTCACATCAAACCACGCTAAACTTTTGCCCCATACAAATCAACCCCGTCTCCTAGAATTTACCACTAATTTGCAAATGTGTTTAGAGGCGACTTTAATGCCACCAGAGTTATAGTTTATATAAATATTATGCTTTTAAACATATCTGGAAAGTTGCAAAATGTCAATATATAATGTTAATTTGCAATTAATGAATTCAGCTCTTGCATTAAAATATCCACTCATAGCACCTAAAGCATGAATGAAGTTTTTATGTTTAGGCACTAGCGGCTCTTGTTAAGGTCAGGAAAAGATTGTGATCTTGGTACGTCGTATGGTATATTCTGCTTCCATAATGTGGGATTTAAACTTCTCCTGTCTCATTTACACATCAAGGCAAAGAGGTGATTGAGTTGTACTTCGACTTCCGCCTCTACCGGCTTTGGAAGACGCGGCAGCACTCCAAACTCTTGGAGTATGAGGAATTTTTGTGACGAAGAAACATGGATAAATGGTCCAGTGCCACGAGGAACCAGTTAAAACCTGGTCCAATGACTGAACATTGCTCAACTATAGTGCTCGACTCAATATAAACAGTCATGCCTGCTTTCATTCTGGAGAGGACCGGGAGCGGAGGAAGAGGGATGACAGGCAAGACAAGGACGCTGAAGACAAACTAAATTATGCCGTGCCTCTGCTCCTCCTCATTATTAGTGTAAGGATGAAAGACTAACAGAAAGGGCCAAAGAAATACACATAAAAGAAAAAATGAGGAAAAAGCAGAGACAACTGGACTGTCCACATCTTAGTCACACACTCCCTTTGCCTCTTGAGTTTGAAAGCAAAAGGAAAATCAAAAATTCAAATGTGTAAAAAGCAAATATAATTTTAGTCACCTCTTGGTTGCAAAGACACACTTTTTCAGGCTGATGCGCTTCAGAAAAATCGCTGAAACTCATCCTGCCATGATGTGGTTCTGTGTTTTGACTGGACCTCTCAGATGATCTCAGACCCCTGGAGACATACATATACATAAATAATCCATATGTCAATGTGTGTATATATCACATGAATATATTAGCATAGCTTTAGTCATGCAAATAATACTCTATATGAGAATAATGATACATCATTTATTTTTGATGTGCATTGTTGTGCAGTTTCATATGGAAATACTTTGGAATAACTCAGGTTTTAGCCATGAAGTAATTAATCTGTTTGTCTATTCTATCAAGATATTGTAATCTTCATCGCCATTGCTTGGAATGAATGTATTATCTCTCTGGACATGTATCTTCTGTTTGAGGAATTGAGCTTCATGTTTTGGTAAAAAAGAAAAGAAAGAAGAAAAAGAAAGTGCCGATTTTGTGTGCGAGTGTGCGTGTTTTCCATGTAAAAAACAGAAAACATGCAGATGTGTTGTGTGTATTTTCTCTTTCTGCTATTTTGTTGAAGCAAAAATATTGTTTGTTTGTTGTATCACCTTGACCCCCCCCCCCCCCCCCCCCCTCTTCCTTTTAAAAGACAATTTTTTGGGGCTTTTCCCTTTATTTGATAGTGACAGTGGATAGACAGGAAAGGTGGGGGAGAGATGGGGGATGACATGCAGCAAAGGGCCGCAGGTCGGATTCAAACCCAGGCCGCTACAAAGGACTCAGCCTAGATGGGGCGCACGCTCTTACTGGGTGAGCTAGAAGTCACCCTCATTTTCCTCTCTTTCTGTCACATACACACAAACACAAAGACAGTCTAGCATGATTGATGATGTCAAGAGGGATGTAACAGCCATCCAAGTGCTCCTGCCACTGTAGCATACGAGTTGCCCTACTGATCCCCTCTGCTCTTTCGCAGAAGGTTCAGGCCACTTAGTCTCCCCCTGTCAACAGCGCCAGCTGCTCTCGCTATCTGCTAAACACTCTTGGCTTCTCTTAATGGCAACCAAACGAGCATCCGCCAGCTCTCACTTCCTTGGGCTGTGATCCAGTATGAGGACCCGAGTTCTCTGAATTAAACAGATCTGCCAGGGGTTTAAGCTGTTAACAGCCATCTGCTGCCCCTGCCAGGTGTCAGCTAGTCAAAAGGCCAGAAATACGCACCGAGTGTGCGTCTGTGTCCGAGCGTCAGTCGCACCCCTCGAGTGACCTGAGCTGTCTCCCAAACTGTGGATTAAGGTTGGGCAAATGCGGAGAGCAGCAGCTGAGCCTACTGTTGGACAGCAATCTGAAACAATGCACACACACACACACACACACACACACACACACACACCACACACACACACACACACACACACACACACACACACACACACACACAAACACACACACACACACACACACACACACACACACACACACACCTTGGGCTGGGACGAAAGGAAATTCAAAGAAAGAAATCAGGGCAAAATAAAAGGGGCACTCCACAGGCTTTGCGTGAGGTCAGTGCACTCCTCCTCATGAGGAATACTTCTCAGCCTGTCAACCATTTATAAAGATGTCTTATGACAAAATAACCCTGCTGATGTCATTGAGACTTCAAATGTATAGCTTATTAAATCCTTTCTTACAAACTGCCAGTGTGGCCTTTGAAAGATTGAAGTTTTATGCCAGGATTAGACTACACAACGTTTTTGTCTTTCACAACAGCCACCATGTCAGATTAGACAGACATAGTGCCATGCATTCTTTCTGTGTCTTGGACAGAAGAGTGGAAACACTACAGGTGTGACAGCAACCAGCCCCCGACTGATTATCACGTGCTGTCGCCAAGATCACAAGCAAGTTCATTCGGTAGGTCGTCGGACACTCACAAAAATCTTTTAGAACTCACGAAAATATTTCAACTTGACAGTTGTCAATCTGAAATAAAGACTAGGCTATTTCCTGCATAAACAGCATACCAACATGTAAACTTGGACAGTGACACTCCAAAGGCACAGAAATCCTAATTTCTAGCATCAGTTCATTTGACTTCTCAGGTTGTCATGTTTGAGCAAAAAGGCTCTGCTAAAGGCAGATACGATTTGCTGAAATACCTCGCCCAACGAAACAAGCTGCAGCCAGAGTATTGAGCTTTTGTGCGTCTAGAGTGCTGCAATGCGAGTTTTCATGCGTCTGACTTCTGAATTTAAAAAAAAAGCTGCCGCATTTGAGCCGTAAATTTTACCTATGTGGCAGCAATCCAAGGAGACATTGCTAAGTCACGCCACGGCTCACTGCTCAACCAATCGCAGCAGTGTCCCACAATGACAACGGCCCCGAATGTCAGCAAACCATCGCTACAGAGCAACACTGCTAAGTGTGATTTTAAAGCCGGTCATTGGGTACTCACACAGGTAACTGGCGTACAGAAAGGTTACAGAGTGCACAAGGAAAAAGATTTGAGTTATTTAATAGAAGCCAGTGGTCCCAGCCCAGCATAACATGTACACAAAGATACTCTACATCTGTGTACTGTAAGTTACATACTTTTCAATTTGTCGTTATTTGTGTGGATGTGTTAATATTTGGAGCATTATGTGCAGGCTTCTTGTGTGTTGAAGTCAACCAATCTCAATGGTGTGCTCTCTATCTCTCTACAAGCAGAACTCTGGTTTTATTTGCTTTTGCCCTCTCTCTGACATTGCAGTGCTGGCCTACAGTTTGTCTGGCACAGACAAGTGCTCTCTCAGCCTGAGTCATGCAGTACATGCTTTCACTCCAGATTTAAAATTCAACACTTACACAACCTGCCATATCATTGAGCCATTTTAATTCCAGCAGAAGCATTAAGCTGCCGAATTCTCAAAGACGCTGCCTTCAACAGCTGCTGGGTTTAATGAAATATTGTTTTCGGAACTTTACACCCTGGGTATCATTTTCTCATCAGAAACATGGACGCCGGTTAATTTTTAAAAAACAACAGCAACGCAGCAATATGACGGATTCTGTCAATTCAAAAAGCGTCTTTCTTATGCCATAGAACACATCACAAAAAATCCGATATCCAGTCTATAAAGAAATTGAACTGACCGTGATGTGGAGAGCATTCTGACTCAGGAGTTTGAGAGAGCTATCTTGTTTTCTTCTTCAGCAAAAAATAAATAAAACATTTCACTGGAAATCTAATTAAAGATGCAAACATGTCTATTTGTCTTTCTCTTGTCTGTGTTGTATTATTTGCCTTTTCTTTTACTTTCACATATTGGGGAAACCAAACAAAAAAGGAACAAGGTCTCTGAAATCTGACCTTTTGTTTACTGAAAAACATGTGTAAAACAGACTTGAGCTTGAAGGTGCAGGAGACAGATACTGCAGTCTGATAGAAGAAGTTGGATAGAGAATCTCTGCTCCAACTTGTTCCAACTGCTTCAGTCCAGTTTAAAATGAACAGGGTTCGTGTTAGCTTCACAATGAATTCAAGTCATCATTTAAAATTACTGGGAGCTTTTAATACAGTGTGCAGATCTTTTATCTGAAACTTTCCAGTAGATGCATTTCCACAGCAGGGCTGTCCAAGAAAAGCTAACTGGGTATACTTGTATGTAAAGAGTTAAACTTGAACTGTGGACAGCAAGGAGTCAGTGCACAGGTCAAATGAAAGCTTAAAAGCAAGTGTACCGTTTTATCAGCCCGACCTTTAACAAACGGCTTTCTATAGACTGATTCATGCAAAGCCGTACCAGAATGGAGAAAAGTGGATGGAAGAGGCTAGTTTATAATGAAGATTTTCATTTCATGTTTATTTGAATAGGGACAGATGCTACAACAAAGACCTTTGTGCACCAAATCTCCAATGTACAGCATTGCAGCACATATAACTATTGCTAGTTTCCAATGCCCGTTCCTAGAGGAGAGAAACGGTCTACCGTGAATTAAAGGTCCCATGACATGGTGCTCTTTGGATGCTTTTATGTAGACCTTAGTGGTGCCCTAATACCGTATCTGAAGTTTCTTTCCCAAAATTGAGCCTTGGTGCAGAATTACAGATACTAGAGTTAGTCCCACAATGAGCTTTCCTTAGTATGTGCCAGTTCTGAGGAGGGGAAGAATGGGGGGCTGGGGGTGTGATCTGACCAACTGCCACTTTGCTCATTTGAAAGCCATTATGTCTCTCTCTCACGGGTGGGCCAAATTCTCTGGGCGGGCAAAGCAGAAAGAGGGGAGGGAACCTTGACCCTTATGACCTCATAAGGGGCAAGATTCCAAATCGGCCAATCTGAGCTTTCATTTTCTCAAAGGCAGAGCAGGATACCTAGGGTTCGATTTACACCTGTCGCCATTTATAGCCACTGGGGGACCATAGGGAGGCTGGGGGTACGTGTATTAATGTTGAAAAATCTCATAAAGTGAGATTTTCTCACAGTTTTCTCTCTGTGTGGGATAAAACTCTCAGTTCAGCCTCAGGGCCAGAAATGAATTGGAAGCACATGGAAGACAGAAATAGATGTAATCAGAAACAACACGTATTTAAGGATTTTGTCTGAGGTGAAACTTGGTATGTGAAAATGCAGATAAGGCAGTCCTGTCAGAAGCGAAAGTAGTTTTAAGGTGCCTTATCTCCTATCTCTCTGTCCCAGAAACGCCTTGATCCCTAATCACCATGCACTCTGGCTCATATCTTCATCCCTTTTTCTTTTCTCCACTCTAAACATTGAGTTTGGTATGCAAAACGGAGTTTGCAAACGTCCATTCGGCCCAGTCAACACAGTATGTCCCGATTGTCTCGAGACTTAAATTACACTTCTTTCCCTATTGCAACACAAAATTTTAAAAACTTTCCTTTCACATTTCTCTTGTATGTGGCAGACACAAACATGACAAACTACTTTACAGAGATAGAAAAATTGAGTGAAAATGTATGTGTGTATAAAGAGATAAGAGTAAAACTTTATGTTAACATACACAGTAAACTGATTTGAGCATCCTATAGTAGGAGTACTCAAAGATGCTGTTATCTTGAGGCCATGCCTAGTTTAACATGGATAATATGGTACTCTTACACATCTGGTACTAGGCGTGTGTTTTTATGTCATACAATTGGTACTTGTATCTGCACTAACCAGTGATGGAGAAAGTATTCAGAGCCTTAAAGGTGCTGTACTCAAAATACTGAAAAAAAGGAGTCTGGGATTGCCTCCCCACGGCTATCACAGACCATTCCCCAACTCATCAAATACAGCCCATAATAAACACCCCTCACAATACTGGACACACAATTCACTCACATGCACTAAGCTTCACGCGTGGCCGAACCAGCTATCAAAGCAAAAAACAGAGAAGCTTGGATAACAACGCACAGAGGGTGTGAGCAAATATTTGTTTGCGGCTATATTAATGTTTTGAATGTCCAGTACTTTTCATTTAAATAGAACTATTTTTAAAGTAAACCTTCTTTGAGGCACTAAGGAGCAGTTTTCATACATATGAATTGTAATCACTTTGTGATCGCTTAACTTTTCATCTCATGTCATTATCAAATCAATATTTGGACTTGTCCAGTACTAAACTAATGATATTCCCATCAGCCTTTGTGTTTAGTGCTAATTAGCTCATGTTAACATGCTAAACTAAGACTGTGAACATAATATTCAACCTATAAGCATTTACACTACCGGTCGAAAGTTGGGGGGTCACTTAGAAATTTAAATTGCACTCCATTATAGACAGAATACCAGCTGAGATAAATTGCATTGTTTTTTTTTAACCAAGGCAGCAGTTTTCAGATTACATTATGTGCTTACATAATTGCAAAAGGGTTCTCCAATGTTTTTGCAGTTTTTTAAATGATATCAGATTAGTAAACACACCACTGCGCCTATTTACAGCTCAACAAAGCATGGCTTGTTAATAATGGCAGACGAGACACTAAGACATTACAAATGAAATAATCACATTGTGCCTCTATATCAAAGTCATGCAGACAAAAACATGGAAATCAGCAGTCTAAAACTAAAAAGAAAATGCATTTAATAAAGTGCTATTCTCATTCAAACTTCAGTGTTCCTCATCCTCTCCATAAAGCAGAATAAGATCAAGTGTTTACAGCACACCGCTACAGGCAACCAGACACCTCCTGGTGGGGGGTTACTGCGAGTGGGAAGAGGAAAAAGGGAAAGAGACCGCAGACTTCATACAGTCTATGAGAGAGACATGAGAGTGACTTCCTCCCAAAAACCAGATCCACACACTAGCTATATATATATATATATATATATATATATATATATATATATATATGTATATATATATATATATGTAGAGAGAGAGAGAGAGAGAGAGAGAGAGAGAACACCATGCTCAACCATGCTCAGTGGGTAGGGGTTAAACTACTGTAACTGCATCGACTTAACACCTGATATGCCGCTAAGTAGCAGATAATTGATCACAAAAATCACAGCAGACAATCTCTTCTTGTGAAATGCTACGTAGTGTGATGAGCAACAGGTGCCCATCAATAGGCCTACGTTGATATAATCTTAAGGTTGGAAATGACAAACCCAAATAACAGGAGATCAGATAGATATTTAGATATTATGGTATGGGACCAGTAAAGAAAGATGACAAAAAAAACAAAACACATTGCTTTTGAATGAAACATTTCTCTAATGCTCAGCTGAAACCGAGGAGTGTGGAAAAAAAAAAAAGTGAATTGACCACAGACAGTTAAAAGAAATATAGCCTGTGTGACAATGGCCATTGTTAAGTTTCCCATTAGGCTTGATCCTCGAAAACAAAAGGAAAGAACCAATTGGTTGCCATGAAACCATTTCAGAGACCCAACAAGCGTCATAAACAACAACCATAACAAAACTTAGCTCAGCCCCCAATATTCAAATATACTGATAGATAGATAGATAGATAGATAGATAGATAGATAGATAGATAGATAAAACCCAGCTAACAATTTTTGGTTCCCAGAACGTTCTGAGAACGTTCGTTTTTGGTTGTGGGAACGTTCCCTGAAGGTTTGTTTTGGTTGTAGTTTGGTTGTCTGTTGGTTAATTGGAAGGTTTACTTAAGTAGCACGTTCTTACCTTGGTGCAGCAGTTAACAGTTATCTCTTTGACAGGTGTTGCCCTTCCACAGCAGGAGTGGAAACTCAACTTTGGGTTTGAAGTGGCCGATAAGCTAGCTAACGTTACTTGATCCACAACGAGGCAGCAACAGCGCGGAGTAGATACCGCATTCCTCCACAAAGACGTCGCGAATCAACACATTGTGGCCACTGGTAGGTTAGCTTGTTACTGACGTTACAGCTGCACACACAAGGGGACGTTTAAATACCCCGCCTAATTACGAAGGGTGCGTTTGATACACGTTACAGCCAGTGACGGAGTGGGAGTGAATTACCAGCAGTGATGGGAGAATTGGTACTGTTTATTTACTGTACTTTAAATTTCAACAAAATATACTAGCTATTAGCAAACGTAGGCTACTCATTAGGCAGAGTGGCGCATTTCAGGATAATGTAACGTTATATTATATCTTATGCAGATTATTGGATTATAATGTTTATGCGTTGAAGTATAAATTTGATGTTGCTTTGGTTCATTTATCCGCTGGGTAAATTGACTTCCCCCGCATGGCTCAATACAGTTTTATCTTAATCTCCAATACTAGGCCTACATCATCATTCATTTATTTATTTATTGTGTAGGCTATAATGAATCTGAAGATGCAAAATAACTAGTAACTAAAGTCTTGAAATAAATTACAACCTCAAAATTGCACTTGTACTTGAGTTAAGGTGCTTACTCCACCCCTGAGTAAAAGTTTAAAAAAATACCACACTACAAAAATACTAAAAGACTTAAGATATTTTGCACCACTGATTGCAAGTGAAGTGACGTTGGCTTCTGGAAATAGCCTGTGGGCTTTGTTTAACCATTAATCTTTTTAGAATACCAAAATCAACAACCACAATATGTACCAGCCGTGTATTCCATGTTGAAAACTCCACACGATCTCAACTCAAACATGGTTTATTTGACATTTGGGCAGAATTAAAGGGCACGTATCAAGCATTGTTTTTTTGTTGTTGCTTTTTTTAACTCATTCTAGTTCATAATAATCAATATTATGTGCCATATCACATCCTCACATTCCAGTGGATTAGATCTGGATTAGTATATAAAATATGGCTCAATTTAAGGCAAACAAATAAAGAATTTCACATCTGCTAACAATATGTTCAGTAAGGATATTGAGATTGTGAGTATTTTACGACTGAGCTCTGTGTGAGTCAGTCTTCCACTTCTCTTTACACTTCTTGGAGACGTGTTATATTTCCTCCCAGTATCGACTTTAACACTTACATTAGAGTTTTAAAATGATTGGATATTTTGTGAAAGGACTTTAGACTTAAAAACAATGTGTTGTGTGAATCTCCCTTTCACTGCATCAAACATAGACTTTATTATTCAAATGTGAAATGAACAAAGTCTGACTGAGATATGGTGCTGCATGTTCATTTCTCTTCAGTAGCTACTTCCTGTACCTTCAACGTTCGTGACTGATGTCAAGTGGCTCAAAATTGTTTTTATCTCACTTTAAAGGCTTTTAGAGCATGATTCACATAGTCCTTTAATCTTTCCAAGTATAGCACTGGAAGCAAGTTCATTTGGTTTTGCTCTGTTACTAATTGAAAGGTTATTTTGTTCTTTATTATACTTTTCTAATTGCTCAAAGTTTTGATGTTATGCAAGCAGCCAGCTTTAATTGGGCAGACTACAGATACAGAGCACTGAAGCAGGGAAAGGGGGTGGGGGTAATGAAAGAAATGGGTACCACTGAACTTAAAAAAATCTGATCTGCAGAAGTAGGTCTGACCGTGTAGTTTCACAGAACCCTGAGCAAGCCTTTTGTTGAATAGTTTGAGTGCAATGTTTGTTCTTTTGTTACCTCGGGCAGCCTGCAGCAGGTAAACAATTAATTGAGCATGACGACTGAAGGCTCAGATTCTGTCCCAATCAGCACTTCTCATTTGCTGATGTTGGGTTTTAAGCTCCCTTATGTACCTCAGTCGGGAGCATAACACCACAAGACCCAAAGTGGCATCTAAGCTGCATTTACACTGTGTCTTTTATGATGAACAATATTTCTACAGTGAAGCCTGATTTGTGACGGCTTCAGCCCCGGAGCCTTGACCAATTTCAAACCTGCCCTTTGGATTTTTTTTCTGCTGATGTTTTGATGTTCATGGCTGTTTGTATAACGGCTGATGCTCAACTTTTGCTGTTAGGCCCCTCACATTTATGAGATTTATAACTCACTGGTTTACTGTGTGCATATTTTAAGGATTATTTTTTGGGGGCATTTTTAGGTCTTTAATCACAGGATAGCTGAAGAAATGAAAAGGGAGAGGGGGAATGACATGCAGCTAAGGTACACAGGTGGGAGTCGAACCCAGGCCTGCTGCATTGAGGAGCGAACTTCTATATACAGTGGCTAATATCCAAACAGAAACCGCTGTCTGGGGCGCCCGGATAGTTTAGCTGGTAGAACGGGCGCCCATACGGCGGCTTGAGAAAGTTTACACACCCATGCTAAAGATGATTAAAAAGAGGAATAAAAAATATCTTTTGGAAATTGATCTTAATGCCTTAATTTAAAAAAAATTGGAAAATCCAACCTTTTCAGTACACCAATTTTCTTTGTGAATCAATAATGTAAATAAATAAATGTTCTTCCTTAAAATACAGGGGGCATTAGTATACAAACCCCTATGTAAAATTCCCATAGAAGCAGGCAGATTTTTATTTTTAAAGGCCAGTTTTAACATTGGGGTGTGTATGCCCCCTGTATTTTACGGAAGAATATTTATTTATTTACAATATATTATGCATTCACAAAGAAAATTTGTGTTCTTAAAAGGTTGGATTTTCCAAAATATTTAGAATTAAGGCATTAAGGTAAATTTCCAAAAGTGTTTTTTTTTCCTCTTTTTAATTAACCTTAGCATGGGTGTGTAAACTTTCTCAAGCCACTGTATGGGCGCCCGCTTTACCAGTTGAGCTATCCGGGCGCCCCATACAGCGGTTTCTATTTGTTTCCTGTTTTTGTCTAATATAACATTTAATTTTTGGTGCGTATAATTTATATTAACTTGATATTCATATAATATTTATATTAGCATGAATCTCAATAGCACCAGAGATGAACAGGAACACGTCATCTGTCAAAATAATTGAGAACCTAAAAGTTATCAGTCATTCCACTTGGACAGATGAACAGCAATGCTATGAAATTATCACAAGAGATCAGTGGCCCAAGATGGTTCAAATGGTTGAAGTGTGGAGACTGAAGGTCAAATTGTTATGTTGACATATTTTCCAAACCAAAAACTGACTAGTGCAGCGTAAAAAGCAGGTGGCAAAAAGGCCAAGTCAAAGAAGAAAACTCTTCTTCGGTTGATTAAGGCATCGCCTAGTAGATAGGAGTTGGTAAACATTTTCATTATTGGTACTTTTAATCACGGATTTATTTCTAACATCGTTAAAGGACACAAAATCATGTACTTTTCACAATTAAATATTTTCTAAATGGGCATCGGTAACACGGAGATGTAATGTAAATATGCTGCACCATTACTGTGAAAAGAAATGTAAATGCATTTGACAAACCCACAAACCCTTGTAGCACTTCTGAGGAACAACATTTCAACAGCATTTCTCTTTTATTAGAACATTAAGAAAGAGAGAAACCCATCTGTTTGGCTAAAGTCTAACTTGGGATAACAAGGTCAAACTTTTGTTTTTGTTTTCTTTTGCACACAATTTGGACTCTTTTTCAGTTTGCTTGATGTCAGCATCTAGTGGCAATTAGAGGAACTACATCTTCAGTCACTAAGGTGTTAACTTCTGCATTTGAATGCAGCTTTCTTCATGTAAACACAAATTAAAAAAGGAGTAGCCTCAGAAAATGTACTGAGCACATTGCATGTCTAAATAGTGTCATAAACACAATATAAACACATATAAACTAACAAGGAATTCTTGTTGTCCCAATTCATCTGTACAGTTTGAATGTAGAAGCTATATAAATGTATTCAATTTAAAGAAGAACATGGCACTTGTAGAAAATCTGCTGTTGTCATTTACAAGATAGGACCAAACTGTGATATACAGCTCCCAAGAGACCGCATCTGAAATGTTATGGTACACAGCACACACTAGTGGTGTGTTTCTAGAACTGTTAACACAAAGCTAGACAACATTCAGGCCAAAAACATTGCAGAAAGGCAATACTATTTTATTCAAAGATGAACAGGATACAGTTTGTATAGAATAATTAATTTAAAGGTCCCGTTTTGTTGTCAAAGACCTCACATGCTATGACAATACATTGGTATGTGTTCAGTATGTTGGCATGCATTTAGGGAAAAAGAACCCCCAAAGATCTTGATGAAATAAATTTACAGAAGTGAACCGTGTGAACAATAAAGGTTAATCACTTAGCCAAGCCCTTCTGACAAGACTGGGCCACAGCTGTGTTCAAACAAACTACAAGTTTAAATATTGTGCGTAAAAAATAGTCTTACAGCTTTTCTGTGGCTTGCACTTGTCAGTCAGACCCAAACTGTCCTTCAGTGCATTCTTGTTGGTCGTGGAGGGCAAAATATTCAGACCAAAGGGGGAAGTTGCTGTCTTGTTTTTCTTAAGGTAAAAACTTTATCTTAGATAATAAATGCAACGTCCAATATGTGAGAACGTAAAAACTCTTATACCTGTGTGGAAAGCATGTTTTAATGAGGTAACATTTCCCAATATAACACAAATTGGAGGCATTTCTGCAATTACTTCTCTGGGTAAATTATGGGTTTTAAAAGATCATTGGCTATCATCATTGACTTATACCTTTTTAGAAGTACAGTGCAATAGTTTTATGGAAATATACAGCCAGAGTGCCTGTCTCTATTTGCAGCACTCCACAGTGAGGAGCACAATTTAATTAGATCTTTGTGGAAAAGCAAAAATCAATTAAAATCAGTCAACTGCATACAGCCCTCCTCATCCAGCCACTGTACGTGACAATCTGCCAGGGCGTACCACTGCACCATACAGAGAAAGATACATCATATGCATAGTACTAGTCTTAGAAAACAGGCATTTTAGAGTGACATGCAAGTAGTAAGTAAAAAGAAATCCAAAGTCCCTTTCTTCAACACATTAGTGCTGACGTAATGTGGAAGCATTAAATGTTATAATTAGTATTGTGCCAATATTCTATGTTGGAGATGCATTAAAAGCCGTACAGTAACATATCAAAATATCAAATAGAAAACATGGTGTTAAACAAAAGGGAAAAAAAAAAGTGGAAAAATGCTAATTTTCTCTTTTAAGATCATGGAAAGTGTAACACATGAATACATAAAAATGTAGTTTATAATTCATTTGAAATATCTGCAGCAGCCTATTCTGATCAAAACTGGCACCTCTACAGATATGTCATGCATAGATTTGTACAATAAGTCTGCAGCTGCACTATGCTTCCATCTCAAATCTGACTTCGCCAGTTCTCACAACTTAGTGAAGAATAAATAGTTTAAAGGTTTGTTTTCTTTTAAGTTACTGCACTATACTTTACAAAGTTAGACATAATTAAAGTTTTTGGTGTCCTAAAAATGCTTTTAAAAAATACCAGTGATTCTTAATAATATAAAACAAATAAAACAAGAACATTCACAATTTTAACTTAAGGTCATTATATTTTGTTTTCAGCCTACATACTAGGGGTGTACAATTCAGAATGTCACAATTGGATTTAATTCTAGGCTCGCAATTCGATTTAAGATCGATTTTTGATTCAAAAACCATTCATAGTATGTAAATGTAGTTACTTTTCCCATTTATATATGTATGTATGTATGTACTGTATGTATATATGTATTTGTATCCATGTTATTCATGTGGATTTGTTTGTTATTTGTTATAACATCCCTGTTATAATGTATGTGTATGTCGTGTGTGATGTCTGTGAGCTACTGGAACTTGAATTTCCCCTTGGGGATCAATAAAGTATCTATCTACCTACCTATATGTGACTGCAGTAGACATACAAAAAAAAAAAATCAAAAATATGAATCGAGTTTTGGAATTCTATGAATCAATATTGAATCAGTAGAGCTTGAATCGTGATTCATATATTACTTGATTTTTTTGCACACCCCTACTACATACAAGCATCCAATTTGGGAAGTGAAACAAATACATAACAGTTGAAACTCTGCTTCTCAACGCACAACCTTGTTTGTCCAAATAACTGGAGATAACTTATTTGCACTTTAAATAATAAAAACAACTATTTGAACCATTGCAGACAGAATAATTTTACACCAACACATTCTGCTTTTCTATATGCATTTGGTAGATGAGTACCTCTATGAATTTAAGAATACACCTAAAAATCATACAAAGATTCCCAAGAAGCACTATCTGCGGAGAAGAAAATCCATTTTTTGTCAATGCAATCTTGTATGCTGTTAAGAGGAATTTGATTGTTCACAAAGCACTGTAGAAACTGTTTTTAAAGCTTTCTATTGATGGAAGTAAATGGGAGCCAGTGATACGACTTAAAGAAAAATTGTGTTAAGTGCGCCTATGAGCGTGCAAATGTTCATAAATAGCTTATAGAGTGTTTACATTAGCAAAGTAAACACATGCATTCAATGAAGTAAACATTTTTTTTCACTCTGCTTTTTCATTTTGGGAAAACTGTACAGATCCTTCACTCTAAAATATGTTACAAAAACTGGGCACTGCTACTCTGAAGCAGAGTGAACCAGACAATCATCGTCAAGAAACCTGCTCCGCTAAAGAGAATGTTGAAGGTGATGGTTAAAACCATCTCAACCCTAAAAAACCATCACCAACTCCTGTTCCCATGCCCTGTATACCTGAAAGAATTGTCAAGTAAAGACAAGGAGAAACACAAGTGGCTAGACTACAATAAAACACAAAACTGTACACTTGAAGCCTGAGACAAAGCATGCTAGGACTATAAATGCATGCAGGGTAAGAGGAGGAGAGTGGGTTGGGCAGTAAGAGCTGAAGACAGGTTCAAGGTTCAGGAAGATCCTCTAATGGAAGGTTCCCATGGGGCAGTCTCAAGTCCCAAAACCACAAAATGAGCCTTTAAAGAGGGAATGGAATAAAAGCTTTCAAAGTGTTGTTCTTAGATCCTTAGTTTCTTTTTTGTTTTCGGCGTCCGTCAGACTTGTCCACCTCACCGGGGAATGTACACAGGTGTCGGCAGCCAGTATTAAATGGTGAGTAAAGGGGGGTTTGTGCTGTGTGGTTGCAGGCAGGCAGATACCAGCGTGGATAATGAACCCTCTGCATCAGGAAAGAGCCTCATCCTCTCCCACGTAGGGCAGGTCCATACTTCTCATGCCATCACCGCTCTCCTGTTTCCTGAGTAACACACCAGAGACACAGCCTTAGATAACACACTGCTACGGGCCTGTGTCACTAAACAGAGAAAGGAATAACACTCTTAAGCTATGTTTAGGAATTGAAACCAACCACTTAATTGTTACATAATGTGACGCAGCGAGCACAAAGGAAATGCTGGAGGACAAGTTTACATAGCATACACAAGGGACAACTCAAGAAAATAAAGAGAAGGGGAAAAAAATGGGGAAACATTATAATAAAGATGGTAATCATTTTGTCAACTAGAGACAACCATTTTTTTATTTACAAGTCCTTCGTGCAAAGGATTTAAAACAACTTAAAAAAGCGTAAATTGATGCTTTGGGGTCATGATGAATGAGTGAATGATACTTGCAAATGCTACTTTTGTTTTGACTGTCAGAATGGCTTGATTCAATTCTTGGAAGTTTCTATTAAATGTAGCACTATTATATGTAGTTGCTAACACAATAACACTTTATAACATAATGCCAATGAAACCAACACCACAACTTGCAGCCTCAAGTATTACTGCAAAGTTGTATCAACACCTTTCTGACACAGTGTCAACTACAACTGGATTACAATTGGGTTGTGGATGTGTTCATGATATATCATGTCCACATCCGCATAATATTGTGCATTATTACACAGACCAGGTGCTCAGAACATAATAAGCTCTGGTCACTTGGCATGGCCTTGTTCATACAAAATAGTCAAATTTAGCTTTAACTATTTAAATAACTTCAATTATTATAATACAGTACGTCATCAAATGGGATTTTCTGCACTACACACCGCATGCTTCACCAAAAGCACCCTTAGACAAAAAGAAAATACAGTAAATCAGCTTGCAAGTGCTATATACTCTAGAGTAGGGGTCTTCAATGTTTTTTAGGCCAAGGACCCCGAACCTGAAAGAGAGACAATCAGGGACATATCGTAAATAGAGTATAAACAGGGACTACAAAAACGTGCTGGGTGGCCTAAAGCTTAAACACATTCTCAAACACTTTTATGGTTCCCTACAATATTTATTTACATATTCATATATAAGATCATGTTTTAATGTCGACGACACATAAGCTTAACTGATGGCTACCATAGTGGCTACCTTACAGGCCAGTAACCGTATCATCATTGTTGTCGAGGTTGTTGTTTTTATGGAATAGACCGATTTACCTTTGCTAATAATATGTTGGAATCATGTTTTCAGAAATATTGTAATTTTGGGGGGACAAAAACTTTCCAAAAAGTATTAAACAATGAAGATCACTGCACTAGAGTACAGCACAACATTCCCAAAGATGACTTACACACTCGATGCACAAGAGTATTTGATCATTAAAGCAATATTAAGAAATACAGCTGCTTATATCAAGCCAGGGGTCTCAAAGTATACTATCTAGCACGTAAAGGTCCCATATTGTAAAAAGTGACACTTTTTTTTAATTATACAGCGGAAAGAGGTGCTATAAATATTCTGAGAAAGTATCGAATTGCTCACAGCTCGTATTTAGAAACTGTGCCTTTAAACGAGCCATCAGAACTTCCGTACAGTTGTGATGTTAAATTTAAAACAAAATACAAAGTAAATAATTTAAAAAGTTCTTTTGTTGAACAAATTTAACATTATATTATAATATAAATAGCACCGCTAAAAAAAGAATGAGTTACATTTTAATGAGCAGTTTTCTGGTATTTTCTTTAAAATAACACAAAAAGCAGTTTTGTGTCAATTGCGACATTTGCAGTCTTTCTCAATGTGTATATTGCGCCTGTTGATATTGCAATGACAATAAAAAATTATATATTGTGCAGCCCTTCTGTACATAGATAGACAGTTCTGCTACAGTGCCATTACAGCCATTCCCTCAAGACCCGGAAACACTGACCAATCAGAGCAGACTGGGCTTTTTCGGGAGGGGGTCTTAAAGAGACAAACACTAAAACAGAGCGCTTCAGACACAAATGTGTAAATACAGGTATATTCAGACAGACAATATAAGAACAATAATGTGGTTTTTAAACATGTTCGAGTTGAAACCCAAAATAGTCCAAAATACAAATATGAAACTGAAAACAGCATAATATGGGACCTTAAAACAGTACTACAGCAGGCAGGAGTTGTGCTAAAGTTATTTACCTTCGTTGGTTACAATGAATGTAGCAGTATCTCACATTGCCTGCTCTGCCTTTCCTGCAGGGCAGGAGAGGGAGAAGAGAAATGATACTTGACCAACTACTTGACAAACATTAGCTGGCTATACTGAACAAAAGTGAAAAAAGACCCAACAGCGTTGCTAGAGACAGTGTTTCGAATCTCGAATGTGTCTGTGAATAATCCTTACGTGAGCTTTTGCCCTGGAGCACACAAACTGCTGCGGTCCTCTTTACGGCCCCAATCAAAGGGGTTCCCAAAGGAGCGCTTCCTCAGCATAGTTCTCACCATGATCTAAAAAGGAATAGTATAATAATAATACACAAATCCAAAATGTATGCTTAGAAATTGGATAAAGAAAAGCTTGACTTTGATTTTAAACAGTGTCCTGTTGTAAAACAAGGGTGCGGTTATGGTAAAATCAACACTTTTTATTTTATGAACCTCACTTATGTAATTATATATAATTGTTCTTACTAGACAAATGTACAGAGAATTACCAATTAATCCAGAAAAGCATTCATTCTTAATCATGTCTCAGTAGGTGACATCTGACAGTTGTAATGCATCTCTCAGGGTAGCTGAATTGAAAACAAACTGTACCCATTGGTGATATTAATTACACCAGAAGCAAAAACAAATTAGACTTGGGCATGACTGTGTTGTTCGTTAATGACAGTTTTTTTTTTTTTTTTATGAGACAAAAACAAGTTCATAATCTCACCACTGTAGCCAGGCTGGGGATGTGTTTAACAGAATTCTCCACCTCCTCCTCAGTCACCTCAATCAGCATACAACAGTTGTCGTCCTCCGGGGGAAGAGGCTCAGCGCCGTGCCTCGTCACCCATGGGTGCACCTGGAAGGAAACATGAGGAGTAGATCAAGTTAAGCTATGCAGGTCACAGGTTAAAATCTTTTGACAAACACATTACTGAAAGACTTTCGGTAAATGTCATATTTAAATTACGAACATTACAAAACAGATTGGACTGTCATGTATTGTGTGTAGTATTGCCAAAGATCTGCAGCTGACAAACCAGTTTTTTCTTCCAACCACAACGGGTTTGTATTACACCACAGCACACTGTCACTGAGGCATCACTATCAGGACAGCTTCATGTGTAGCTCACAGGATGACTTCCTGTAAAATGCACTGGTCTCTCATCATTTAGTCTCGCATTGTCAGACCTTCCTCCACAGCTCTGCGGAGGAGTGTCTGGCTAGTCCACACAGCATTCCCGGGATGGGTTTATTGGCTTTATTTATTTATTGGTTTATTGGCATTTCTTTAAACCAATTGTTGTAGGCGGCACGGTGCTGCTGCAAAATCGCCTCGGGAAGGAACTTGTTTAGGTGGAACCTGCGTACGTTCAAAAGTTGTTTTAGTCCTGCAACAGAAAACTCCGATTGGAAAGATAATGTGTAGCTAGCTGTCTGGATTTACCCTTCAGAGATCTGAGGAGCAGTTAACCATAGTCCTCATGAATCGGCCGGAGTTTACAACGCAAACACAAAGAAAGTGGAAAGTAACGGACATCCGGCCAAAAAGAAGGGCATCTGGTGGATCTTCCGGTAGCACCAAAGCAATCACGAAAGTGGAACGTTGGGGGTATAGACTAGTCTTCATGGAAACCCAGTTACACAGACATTACTCTTCCTTATAAAGTTCTGCGTCAGGTGATCTTTACTGAGTTCCATGTAATAGCAAATGTGCTTTGATGCAAAATAATGGAAACCAGCATCTTAATTGAAAGTGAGTGTTTACCTTAATCTGTGGGATTGATATTCTGGTCTCTGGATTCTTGTCCAGCATTTTCAGCAACAAATCTTTGAGATCATCTGAGATGTCAGCACTGTTGAGACAAAAACAATCACAGCTACAGATGAAGTCACAATTAACAGGGTTCATACACATTATAACCAATACTTTCGGCAAATTTCCATGACTATGTATTTCTGAAAATCTCAGTCTACATTATACCAAAAGAATAAAAATCTGTGTCAATGTTTACCCTCAGAGGTTTAACAATAAATGATTGACAATGTATGTGGTTCCTTGTGGAATTTGTAATATTGCGCCCCAAATAGAACAATAAGGTTGAGAAGACGTGAAATACATTTTTAATTAAAATATTTTTTCCTAATCACATATTATTATGCTTTGTAAAATAATTCTATGACTTTTCCAAAACTTTCTGGGTCTTTTTATTTTTTCCAAAACATTTCCAGGCCTGGAATTTGCATTTTTCAAATTACGCAACTTTTCCCAGGTTTTTCAAAACATATGAACCCTGATTTAAATACATTTTGCAAAGAAGACGATTGGGGAAGCAGAACTGACCGCTCAGGTAACTCCACAGGTTGAGTCTTGATTTTCTGGTGAAGACTAACGATGCGCTCGTCCATAAATGGACACTGTGAATGAAAAAAAAAGATCTTGGTTTCAATAGAAGACTAGCAGACTGTAATTTGGAAAAAAAACTCCAAAACAACAAGCAACAATCTACATGTTCACTGTATTTATTTTTGCCAAAGCATATACTCACAACTCCAAAGACGAAGCAGTAAAGTGTTACTCCCATGGCCCAAACATCCAAAGCCTACATGATAAAAAACACAACAGAGAGTTTATGTTAAGAAATGGTTCCTTCAATGCATGATAATTGAAATCCACTGTACTCCAGTCCCCATTAATATATGAATTCTAGGACAGTAAAATATATATGAATACTAAGTACTAGTATTCATTAAGATTTAGTTACCAAAAAACAAAGGTTTGTACATTTCTGTAAATCCTCCCCCAGAGGGCACTAGTTAGCCAACTGTTTCTTCACCTTTCCAGAGAAGTTCTTTCTGGTCTCAGAGAGCGCTTCAGGGGCAAGGAAAGCAGGGGTTCCCACTGTGCTGGTCAGGAGGGCATCAGCCCCCTCAAACTGGTTACTGACTCCGAAGTCTGCTATCTTGATGTGTCCATCTTCTCCCACCAACAGGTTAGACGGCTTGACATCTCTGTGGATGATCCTCTGGTAATGTACTGTTGATAAATTATAATTTTTTTTAAATGACTACAGCAAGAAGATCCCATTTCTGTCCATTCTGTTTATGGCGAGATATGATGAACATTTAAGCAATTACAGCCATCAAAAAATATTTCTTAACCTAACTACCAAATTCTTCTTCAGTTACAATTACTTATAATGAGAAAGATTTAAGGTTCTGACAGTTTCAGTGTCCCTGGTGCAGAGCCCTCCCTCTCCCCCTCTTAGTAGTCTCCTAGACGACACTTTTGTGCAAAACCTCTCCTCCTGTGCTTAAATACATTAAGAGCCACTGAGCGGATGTGAAATGAGCCTCGTGGGTGGCTAGAGTCAAGAACAGCACAGACGAAGGCCTTATGTAAATGGAATGGATGAATTGTAGGATAAAGACGGATCACGATACAAAACAGCTTTATCTTGATAGCCGGATTATATTATTCTAATTTAGACAAATCTGTATATAGTACACCTTGATCTCTATTGCATGAAAGATTTTGGAAAATACAGGCAAGTACAGCTAATTATGGGATATTATTGTGTAATAATTAGTGTCTGATGATATTTAAGCACCAGTCATAACACAAAACATTTTCAATCTAGGTTGGAGAACTGAGAAAGTATTATAAGAGTTTCCTTTTTGTTATTCATAATTTAATGATGATTCCATATTAAATTGCATCGGGATCAGTACTGAATCAGTGTTCAGTCAAAGTGTATCTGGATGCATAAAACATTATCTAAGAGGGATTGATACACAACCCTAATCACCCATTCTTAATGCTGTACCGTGCAGTCACAGACTGAGTGGAAAAGAAGGTTTAGAAGACTCACAATACTCGATTCCCCGGAGCAGATCTTGGAAATAAAATCGTGATTGGTCCTCACTGAAAGGTTTATCTGTCGGCACCTCCATCACAGCCCTACATACACACACCACACACACCACACACACACACACACACACCACACACACACACACACACACACCACACACACACACACACACACACACACACACACACAATTAGCAATGATAAACAATGAGCTCATTCCAGTGACACAATCATGACCATGACAGAGCCTTGGCTTACCCTTGTTTGACCAGCTCAAAACTGCAACAGAAACAAAGATGAGGTAAGTGATAAGTTACAAAGATACAAACAAACAAGATCTTTTAAGATGGATTTCTAATATCTTTGTTGTATGCTAACTTTATTCATGACTGTGTGAGTGTGTGTGTGTGTGTGTGTGTGTGTGTGTGTGTGTGTGTGTGTGTGTGTGTGTGTGTGTGTGTGTGTGTTTCTGAAGGCTGACTGTCTGTCTAGAACGTACCCATGTACAGATGGTCCTCGCTGGGGTCATCCAAAACCTGGCACCAAATCCCAAAGAAAGGTAAATGAGTGTAAACACACACACACACACACACACACACCACACACACACACACACACACACACACACACACACACACACACACAACACACACACACACACACACACACACACACACACACACACACACACACACACACACACACACAACACACACACACACACACACACACACACACACACACACACACACACACGTTTTTTTTATGCATTAAAAACAAATACACAGTTTTCTTGTATTTGAGGCTCTTTATAGTGCTGTATAAAAGCGTTGAATTTATATACTGCCTGATATATATGTGTACAAAATAGTAAATCCTATCATATAAACTAAATAAAACCCCTTTTTTATGTCATGTAGTACATATTTTATTTTACTGTTTTTGATTATTTGGAAAAGGTAGTACTTTGCAGCACATCAGTTAACCCTATCAAAAGGGCCCTCTTTGTTTTATGTGAATATCCGTCCTATCCATCAGCTTAAAACATAATCTTTCATAGAAGGACATTTTGGCTATTTCATCCATCCATTCCTTCACTGATATATCTCCTTTAGTTTTCAAGTGTTGCAACACTATCCTACATCCAGGATTACAGTAAGTGCTGTTCTGCACTAGGAGATCTGGTGGGCATTCAGACCACTTCTCTTTGACAACATGGTAAATAGGAAGTTTCAGTCATTGCTACTCTCAAACTCTGTTTTGCAAAATACAATTGGATATAATGGAGATTGTTGTTTTGATCCCGATTTTTCCTTCCTTCTGTGACCCTCTGCTGAGGCTTCTGTTCACATTGTTCCATTAGTGAGTTGGCAACATACCTTTGTTGCTCTTTAGAGAGAAGAGGCATAATGAATGATTGTTTTACTGTATACGGGTTTAGCTTGAGTTGGCTTGATATCATGCTCAGATCTAATACCTGCACTTGTTCCTTCCTGAATTGAAAGCCACTATAGATTGGAAAATGTCATGTTTAAAATCATTACAGATAGTGGTGCGCGACTTATATACAAAAATCAATTTGTATTTGAATCGTGATTCAAGCTCTTAACCCCTTTGATTTAATTTTTTTTTTTTAAGAAAAATGTTTTTATTGTATGTCTACTGCAATCACATGATAGGTAGATAGATAGATACTTTATTGATCCCAAAGGGGAAATTCAAGGTCCAGGTGCTTACAGACATCACACACAAACATCATAACAGGATGTTAAAATAACAAACAAATACACATGATTAATATGGAAATGAATATGCAGTATATACATACATGCATGCATACATGCATACATACATACAGTGGTGTGAAAAAGTGTTTGCCCCCTTCCTCATTTCCTGTTCCTTTGCATGTTTGTCACACTTAAGTGTTTCGGAACATCAAACCAATTTAAACAATAGTCAAGGACAAAACAAGTAAACACAAAATGCAATTTGTAAATGAAGGTGTTTATTATTAAAGGTGAAAAAAAATCCAAACCATCATGGCCCTGTGTGAAAAAGTGATTGCCCCCCTTGTTAAAACATACTATAACTGTGGTAATTGTGAGTTCAATTTCTCTAGCCACACCCAGGCCTGATTATTGCCACACCTGTTCACAATCAAGGCATCACTTAAATAGGAGCTGCTTGACACAGCAAGGTCCACCAGAAGATCCTTAAAAGCTACACATCATGCCGAGACCCAAAGAAATTCAGGAACAATTGAGAAAGAAAGTAATTGAGATCTATCAGTCTGGAAAGGGTTATAAAGCCATTTACAAAGCTTTGGGAATCCAGCGAACCACAGTGAGAGCCATTATCCACAAATGGCGAAGACATGGAACAGTGGTGAACCTTCCCAGGAGTGGCCGGCCGCCCAAAATTACCCAAGAGCGCAGCGACGACTCATCCAAGAGTCACAAAGACCCCACAACAACGTCCAAAGAACTGCAGGCCTCACTTGCCTCAGTTAAGGTCAGCGTTCATGCCTCCACCATCAGGAAAAGACTGGGCAAAATGGCCTGCATGGCAGAGTTCCAAGGAGAAAACCACTGCTGAGCAAAAAGACATCAAAGCTTGTCTCAATTTCTCCACAACACATCTTGATGATCCCCAAGACTTTGGGACAACATTCTGTGGACCGATGAGACAAAAGTGGAACTCTTTGGAAGGTGTGTGTCCAAGTATATCTGGCGTAGAAGGAACACTGCATTTCATAAAAAGAACATTATACCGACAGTAAAATATGGTGGTGGTAGTGTGATGGTCTGGGGCTGTTTTGCTGCTTCAGGACCTGGAAGACTTGCCGTGATAAAAGGAAATATGAATTCTGCTGTCTACCAAGAGATCCTGAAGGAGAATGTCCAACCATCTGTTTGTGTACTCAAGCTGAAACGAACTTGGGTTCTGCAGCAGGACAATGATCCTAAAACAACCAGCAAGTCCACCACCGAATGGCTGAAGAAAAACAAAATAAAGACTTTGGAGTGGCCTAGCCAAAGTCCTGACCTGAATCCTATTGAGATGTTGTGGTATGACCTTAAAAAGGCTGTTCATGCTCGAAAACCCTCTAATGTAACTGAATTAGGACAATTCTGCAAAGATGAGTGGGCCAAAATTCCTCCAGAACGCTGTAAAAGCCTCATTGCACGTTATCGCAAACGCTTGGTTGCAGTTGTTGCTGCTAAGGGTGGCCCAACCAGTTATTAGGTTTAGGGGGCAATCACTTTTTCACACAGGGCCATGATGGTTTGGATTTTTTTCCACCTTTAATAATAAACCCCTTCATTTACAAATTGCATTTTGTGTTTACTTGTGTTGTCCTTGACTATTGTTTAAATTGGTTTGATGTTCCGAAACACTTAAGTGTGACAAACATGCAAAGGAACAGGAAATGAGGAAGGGGGCAAACACTTTTTCACACCACTGTACATGGGGAAAGTAACTACATGTATATACTGTGAATTGTTTTTTTTTAATTGAGAATTGTTTTTTAATCAAAAATCAATGTTGAATTGAATCGTGAGCCACTCCTAATTACAGATATCGCAACACACAATTCAGTTTAAAACATTTTTAAGGAAAATCTCAGACTAAATATAAACTGTCAAAATGTACCTACCTCTACTAGTTTCACCACATTAGAATGGTCAAGCTTTTTCAGGATGGCAATCTCTTGATAGACCCGCTCCAGGGGTCCTTTGAGCTGAGGGGGACCCTCAGGGACTGCTTTGGCTCCACGAGGGGGAGGTCTCCCTGACAGAGGAGAGGGCGACAGTGTGGGTGGGCATGAGTCACAGATGGTAGAAGAACAAGATGGGACGAAAAACAAGGTTTCGGTATTAGTTTGCAGTGTTCATGTCCCACTGGAGCATTACAAGAGCCTGTGCTCACTGCTGTTTAAGTCATCTGCCCCTGGCTCCAGACTTACGTGGGAAACCTGCCTGCCTCATCAGCCTCCTCTTGGACAACACCTTCATCGCCTGCAGGAGAGAACAGGAGATGGATTTGGACAGTTGGGGGACAAGAGAAGTAAGACAGAGGGGTCGGGAGAGCCAAGTGGACAAGAGATCCAGAGAAAAGATGAACAGAAAGGTTGACAAAAGAGAAGAGTAAGACATAGCAGAGTGAGGTGATGCATATGTGACAGTGCACCCACTCCCACACCTTCAAATGAATATCCCAGCACCATTACATCACTCTCCTCACCCTGAGCATCCTTTGTGACTACTTACACTGACCAGTGTCATCAGCACAAAGGATTACAAACGTATAAAAGCTTGACTTACAAAAGAAGAACCCTAATGCAAAATGACTGAAATGCAAGCCCATATGTAATGTCCAATGCCTCCTTGTCTTAAAATAATACTCCATAAAATATGAAAATACATATTTGTGATATTGGACTTCTGGGTCTTGTTTGCTAACTTCACCGGCTTCATTTTGAAATTTGAAATTAAATAGTAGTTGCTAAATAAAATCTTTTAAAAAGGAAGTGATAGACACAAAGAATAGATGATTTTAAACATCTAATTCAACAGCTAATTTTGGACTGCCAGATCATAGAACTAAAGGCAATAGTTGAGAACATTCGAAGTGTTGTTGAATGGCGTATGCTGGTCAACTGCTGACTTGATCGGTTAGTTTGTTTGTGTTATTATGGTGAATCCAAACTAACCCTTTAAAACACCAAAGTAACACAATGCTGTTGCCCCATCAACAACACTGCATTGCTTAGTTCCTGTAGCTCCCGCCCACTTCTCCAAACAGGGGGTTCTACTCTACTAGGTAATACGCTGACTATGGACAAGTACCTCATACAACCACACTTCAAAACATCAGAATTATCCCTTTAAGCATTTATTCTACCGGTCCATCATAAGTTTGGCTTTTTCTGCATTTTGAATTTTTTTTTCTGCTGTCTTGAACAGTTACCATTGCTGACAACCATCAAGGCAGTGTTGAACAAAAAGCGCAAATGTGTGACAGCTACATTGTTTGGTAGATATTTTCTCTGTTCTAGAGAAATAGACTTTTTTTTAATAGCCTCAATTCCTTCAGTTATTATGGCAATGATATAATCACTGAATGTGACATGTGGGCTTTGTCACTTGGGAGGAATATTAAAATAATCCCCATGTCATTGCCTGTCAACATCATGCAGTTTAATGAGAATTGCAAAAATAATCATGACCGGCAAACAGAAAATTTCAAGCTGACATGTTATAACAGTACTCAGCAAGGCACAGTTAACTGGAGACATTTCCGTACGTGGAAGATTCAAATGAAATCGCACCAGAAATTTGACAAGAGGGTTTGATTATTATCAGGTTTGTCTGTGTGGGTCTGTGACAAGTGAGAGAAACAGAGACTGTGTTAATAGTTAGAAAGAAATCACATCTTTATTTGTGTGTGCATGCAGAACTCACATAGTATGTGTTGTCATCCTCATTGTAAGCCAGCTTGACAACACCATAGGAGCCCTGGTCCAGGAAAAAGTAAAATGGAATAGAAGCCAATAAAGTGAGATTGAGCAGCTGTCATTCTTTATGTGAAAATCACACTATGAGCAACGCAATCTAAATAAATACAAATACACACAGGAACAACACACACACACCCCCCCCCCCCCCCCCCCCCCCCACCCACACACACACCACACACACACACACACACAAGGGAAGTGTGTGGGCTGACAGTGTACACTGAAAGAGTAGCAGCAGATTCAAGGTGAGAACAGAGAAATTCAAATTATTTCCCCCCTCTCTCTTTCATTTTTGATGTCAGGCTAATTAAGGAAACTGGATCTGGTTTATGTTATCAAGCGCCCCTGCCCACACAGGAAATGCAGGATAAAAACTAGGCCCAATTACTAGCCTGTGTGCACAAATTCATGCCCAAAAACAGAGAGGGAAGAGGGGGGGAGGAGAGGAGAGAGAGAGAGGAGAGAGAGAGAGAGAGGAGAGAGAGAGATGGAGAGAGAGGAGAGAGAGAGAGAGAGAGAGAAGGGGGGGGGGGCAGGATCTGTTCCTGCTGGGGAGCAGATTGGAGAGGCAGCACACAGCTCGTCCTACCGTCCCAGAGATGAACTGATAACAGGATCATCTCCAACAGCCCTGAAAGGCTCTAATTGTCTCAGCTGAACACAAAACCACAAACACATTAACATGTCTACCTTCATGCTGAAATCCACAGCGGCCATGCACATTCTGTCTTATAAAATCCACAATCTAACACATGCAAAGTACACACACACACACACACACACACACACTACGAAGCCTCGCACAACCCTTAGAGAGCGCTATTTTTACCAGCCTCTCACCCATCTTCCAACTCTCCCATGGTCTGGTAGTTTACACAGAGTTTGGGAAATGAGGACAGCCGGGAGAGAGGATAGCAGAGACTGTTACTGCATGTCCTTGATGATATGTGCTACTTGACAGACATGCAGTAGGCGGAAGGGAGAAGAAAAATGAAAGAGTCAGTGAAAGGGAGCAATCAGTGAGTTTATCTCTGATGGTACCTTTCCAATCTCGTCTTTCAGCTTGTACTGGTTGAGTTGAACACAGTCCTTGAAGAGAGGAAAGAGAGGTAAGAGCAAAGAGGAGGAAAAATGGGTTCTTTTCAAAATAAATCACACCAGCTATTTCAGCAGCTACAGAATACATCATGAGCATTCTTACAAAATCGGCATTTCTTAAGAACGGCGCAAAATGCCGTGCAATATTATTTTGTTTTTTACGTTCCCAACCAAAATTCATGATTGCAGCATTTTGCACTTAGTGTACCCAAGGGTGTCAGTATGACTCTGCAATCACTGTCCCGGTTCAATGTCACCCCCCCCCTCCGACGTAAAACCTCTACAAATACAGCTTTGAGCTTAAAGAGGTAGGATGTTTTGCCAAGCTTTCACAGTTTTGCAGTGTATTTGTAGTCTTTAGAGAAAACTTAAGAAGTAACTAGTCTCGTACAGGTGTGTCTACTCTTTTTTCTGGTGAAAAGCAAGTGTGCATTTAAAACAATGAGTGACAGCAACACATTCAGTGTTGCTGAACACCATGAACCCAGCCTACAGAGAATGAGTCGTACAAACACCTAGGCATGCACTGACTAACCAGCTCTTGATTAACAGCTGATTGATTTTTGGTCTCTGAACTAGATTATTAAAAGACTTGAGTGCCAAAAAGATAGTAAGATGATGTGTGAATTTAGAATTAAGAGGAATTACGATGACCAGCGTTACATGACACTTTACTTGCAGTAACGTCAAGGCTCACCTAATTAACCTTTATGTGTACTTTCTTTCCACATCTACAATATGTAGTTTTGTGACAGCAAAAAATGTATATAATACTGAAGGCTCTGAATATAAGACAACCTCTGCAGCCCCTACGAGAGATTCTACCAATATTTACAGGTTTCTGCATCTATGTGTAACAGGGATCACAGCTGCTATCTACATCTACTGACACCATAACACCTTACCTTTGCATCCACAAAGTCTTCACTGAGTGTGTAGCTGCTTTTAAGACAAATGCACATGTGGTTCTGCTTTACTTTCAGACAAGTATGATGCTGAATATGTTTGATAACTAAACAGATGTTCAAAAGAAGCACAAGCCTGGCTCTGTGTGAACATTAGTTAGTTTGTTCATTCATGTGTAACACTTTATGCAATGCAGCCCTTAAGGGAGTACACTGGTCAGATGGTGTGGAGTCAATCAATTATATAATCACAATTACAACTCTAGATGTAGCCTCATATTAGCTAACTTCCTGGGATTTATTTGTTATTTATAAGGTTGTTTGGTGTTAGACGAATTGTTTGTTGAGGAAAAAGTTTCAGCAGCAAAATCAACTTTCCAGAAGGGCTTAAATTTCAAATTCTTAACACTGGAACGGTGCTAGCCTTAAGGCTTAACCATACCTGGAGGTCTGTGATGGAAACACTGTGGGACTCCACCGTGGGCCGGCGGGGCAGGCGTGGAGAGGAGTGGGGTGATGTGATGGGAGAGTAGGGCAATGATGGGTAAATATAGCGCCCGTTGAGTCCCGGTGAGCTGCAGGGTGACGTTGCAGTTTGGGAGCGTTCTTGCAGAGATAGTTTCCGGTCTGACAGGTTTAATCTTCCCCTTTGCTCTTGGCTTTCGGGTAGCAGAGCCTCCGACTGGCCGACTGTGTGGGACAGCAGGTCGCAGGAAGGAGTCCGGAAAGATGCCGCCACAGAGGAAGCTGACGTGGGTGTGTCTGAACTGTCCATTTCTTCGACCTGAGATGTCATGCAATTAAATCATATTTATTTTTCTTATTGCATGGTCACATATGTAATGTTGTCTAAGTATAGGCATTATAGGATGGTAAATATGTAGTATTTTGTTTGTATTAATTGCATATGAAACAAAGCCTATTTTACAGCTGACATTCTACATTTTAACTCAAGGCATTATTATAACTTAATGCGATCTTTGCCTCCATTTTTTTGTAATAACAAAATAGATACAAAGCCATCAATACATGTATAATATAACTCAATCCAATATAACTTATAAAAAATACCTTTGTGAAGTTATTAAACTTTAGTAGTTTTATGTTATGACTGTGTCAGGTGTGTTAAATGTTGATTCCACTCATGCTAATGTTTCCTAAATTTAGATATATTTCTGGATCTACAAAACACAAATGAATGCATGGGATATGATGTTAAAGTGAGAACACTAACTTCCTACTTGATTTGATAAGTCTAGGAGGTATGAAAAAAGAACTATGGCCACGTTTCCTCATGTGTCGAGCAATCATTTCATCCAGTATATGTCCAATTAGGCTCCAATTGAAACTCCAATTAGGAGCTTCATCTTACCTCCTCCTCCCCCCCAGCCTCTCCAGGTGGTCTGCTGGGTTCGTACTCTGTGACCACGATGAGCGACTCCATGGGGTCTGGGGAAGGCGTCTCAGAGTGGGTGTTCAAAGGTGGAGCGGGACAGCTGCACAGCAGATCAGGCAGGGACTGTGAGGGCTGTGCTGGGGGTGCATGATCGCAGGGGGCCGGCGGCTCAGCAGAGGGCCAAGGAGTTGCGTGACAGGGAAACATGGTGCCTCTTCACAAAGACTGACAACCACTGCTCCATCAGATGGGGAACTCGGGGGGAACTGGTGCCTAAAACAGAAGGGCAAATTACAGAATTAAAAAAAAACCTGTGGAGAATAATTGCTGGCATTTCAGACATCTGCCCTTATTATAAGTGGAGCCCTTTATTGGTGTAAAGTACTAAGTAGGACAGAGCCAAATGACAATGGACAGAAAGAGTACATTCTGATTTATCCTTAAAAAGCTACCCTAAAAAAAAAATTTTCCTTTGAAAATCCAGTAATAATAGTGATTTAACAGTAATATAACAACACCTCCCCTAGGGGTGTTGAAATGAATCATTGCATCGATGCATCGCGATGCGGATCGATGAAGTGAAAGACAACAAACGAATATTGTCTACTGCTGTTTCTTGAGGATTTTCTGTTTGCAGCGTTTTTGTTGTTGTTGCCTTTTGTCTGCTGTGTTCAGACTCCGCCACATTCAGGAAGTGTCTTTTTTAAGGCAGTTGCAATACAAATGGGAGTTCATATCTGACTGCTTGAATTTAAGGATGAAAAACATGTGTAGCAATTGTCGTGGAAGTTTCTGTACAGCGAGAGAGGAATTGTTTTGGCAAGATTTTTGTGGAAGTTTCTCTCTCTGAATGCTTTCTAAGCGTTTCTAACCTGAAAAGCATTGTGAATAATTATATGAATAATAATACATGCCTATTATAGAAGGATATATGAAATCATGCTTAAATGTAATTTCCCCATGACACAATATATATTAAATTTGAGGAGATGGTGCATCGTGACATAGAATCGTATTGAATCGTTGACAGGATAATCCAATTGAATTGTGAGACCACTGATGATTAACACCCCTATCCAAACCATATTCTGCCAGTAGGAAGAACAAATATCGATAAACAACAACCTGGCCTACCTGAAGTATTCTCCTCATACTATCTCAATGCCCTGTGAATCTCTAACTGTTTTACAAGTGTGGCCATGCAGGAACGGACTTAAAGCAACTGTGAAGTGGGAGTCCATAAAAACAAAATCTGAGGGTAGAATAATTATATCTCCTTAGCCAAGATTAATTTAGGTCTGTGACAAAGTATGACAAAATGTATATGCACGACTAACGCTCAATACTTCTGCACACAACTGGAGCACAGTGTTTGACAGGCTAGCATGAGCCAAGTTGCGGGTGTAATAAAAAGGTGTGAGAAAAAAAAAAAACAGAGATGTTGTTCATGACCTGTGAAACATACGTAGATACAGCTCGTTCCATATTCAACATCCGCGAGTCTGGACTTGTTTCACACATTCTGTTAAGTGCTAATTAATGCATGCAAACGGGTCTTGTATCACAAACTTCAGCTCAAAATTGGACAAAGGTGACATGTCTATTAAAGCAACAGTTCAGTCTGCTTTTGATGTCAGTTATAGAACATGGTTAAATATTACATGTACAGCATCTAACCAATATCTCCAAGTCCACTCAGCTTGTTTTCTGCACATTATCCGTGAAAGGAATAGAGAGTGAAAGGAGGGACAAAAAGAGAAAGAGACAGAGAGGATCTCTTGATTTCCGTCATGGTTTTGACAGGATTGTGGCACTGTCTGTGTGGGAGCTGAGCAATCTCACAGACACAGGAAAACAAAAGGAATGCCATGAGAAAAAAAAGACAGCGAGAGCTCCAGCCATGTTGAGAATGAGAGCTATGTGTGGGAAGAAACACCCACTCCAGGTGGCCTCTCTACCTCCATTGCCAGCGTATATTTAGCGATGAAAACACCCAAAGAGGAAGAAAGAATCAACACACCACACATTTACAAAGAGACTCATACTGAGCAGAACTGTTTTAATGGTCAGCAACTAACTTCCTGGTCTTGACTGCCTGGTCTCTAGCTGTACATTTGCCATTACAAAAGGTACGCCATCGTCATTTCTAGGGGTGTAATTGTATAACTCACAAGTTTTATCTTGATACAATACTATATTGAGTCTTTGGACAACCATACAATATTAGCTGATATTGTAAAGTCTGCCTCAATACGTTTTGGATTTGATTCAATTCAAGAACCGGTCATCAATATGAGACAATATCATGTGTCCGTTTGACACAATAGGTGACATTTATATCAATAAACAAAAAGCAACTAAAATATGATTTGACAATTTCTTGTTTCTTCCAGCCAACTTTCCTACAATTCCCAGTATCATATGCTTTGGGTTAAGAATGTTGCTTATCTCTGGAAGAGACACCTAATAATATTCTTTTCCTCAGTCTGTCTAACCTATTTTTCCCAGTAGTACCTCTACATTTTCATGACTATTCTTAAAAGCAGATACTCTGTTCAGTTAAAATGATCCTTCATTTATCTGGTAAAAAAGAAACTCTTAAAAATCCAGTGGGACTTTTACGCACACTATCACTGCCACCAAAGCAACACAATGTGCCCTGATAAGTGGAATGGGCCTCAGTGGAGTACAACATATAGAGACATGACCCTGGATGAAACTTGCAATGCACCAGCTACAGTGGGCTTTTAATATCCTGAAAAGAGAGGCAATTTACCAAACTTAACCTACTTTAAAATCAGTTAAATGGTAAGGCTCACATCTAGGCTCATTTCCATTTAGAAGTTTCTGTGCAGGGTCTACATTGGTGATGGGAAAATGTCACTTATAGCAAGACACACAACATCACTGCAAATCTCATTCTCCGCCCAGCAGGGTTTGGAAATTAGCCCTGAATATCAGTCAGACATTAGTCCACGTTGTCTTTGGTGGTTTAATGTCTGCATTCATTATCTGACCAGCAGGATTTGCAGTAGAATGAGAATTCAACAAAAGGCAGCTGAATGCCAGCTGAGTTTAGAGTCAGTCTGAGTTAATAGCCACTATATTGGAAGTGAGTTTTTGAAACTGTGAACTACTATTAGTGTAAGCACTCATCAGAATCCCTTACCTTGAACCTGAGAAAGCTACTTTGACAGAACGTTGACACAACTAACCCACAAATTAGGGAGGAAGGGAGGGGGGCTGGACAAAAGCTGAACCTTGGTGGGTAGCCCCAAAGTCTAGTTCCTAGACAAAGATGCTTTATATGGATTCAGTCCTAAACTTCCCTGATCCCTGGTGATCACACCAGCTAGACGAAGAACAAGCAGTTAGATTTGAGCCTTGTCAAACACCAACAGATCCCTTTCTCCAGAAGACGCACTGCAATTCTTATCACGACAAAAGTCGCATGACTGACGTGACCTTCTCTATCTGGGCAAGAGAGGAATTATCAGAGCTTGCGGGAGGTCCAAGCCACATACAGCATTAATAACAACACAAACACAGTGCCTCAAACATACAAGTACACCACAGTCCCATCTGGAGCAGAGGAGGATCCCCAGCTTCATTAAAAGATCAACAAGGGCAACCCTGTCAGTGATCTGCGGAGCTCTGTAAGAGATAAGCTCCTGTAAATGGAGGGATGAGTGTCCTCGACCAACTTAACTGCAGTGTTATCGCACAATCACAGCTGAATAGTATTTAGAAACTGAAATCTCTAATAAACAAATCAACAAAAAGTCCACTCCTAGTTGAATATGCACCACAATAAGTCAGTGTTATGAAATAGTCTTTAGAATTGTTTACTCATTATCAACTCACAGATTTGGCCTACATTAGGGCTGCTACGATTATTTTTGTTCATGAATTGTCCGAAAATTGTGAAAATTGGCATTTTAACCACACCACTAGCGTTATATCATAATGGGGCATTCATCTTGATCCGGAATTCTGCAACTCCTGTTTTAAGTTGTTTGTTTTTTTAAATTAGAGCTCTAATTAAAAAATAAATAAATAAAACAAACAAATAATTTACGGATTTAGTCACATTCCAAAATACTAATGAAAATACTGTAAGAGACACAAATAAAAAATAAAACAACATTTAGGGTCCTAAGTCCATTTACGATGCTATCTTTCATAAAGGACATGCAACTTTGGATTCTTAAAAAAAAAGACAATAGAAACCGTTACATTACAATCCACATATACAGTCTATATTAACTAAACGTTTACGCAATCAAACCATAGACCAAGACTCGTTCTCTTCCGTTAACTCAAATATAAACAATGGTTAGCTTCCCTAATGGTCATGATAATCTTATACTCACAACTGAGAATTGACTGTACAGTGTTTTTCATCGACGCTGTCACAAAACCACAGAGGAAACGAGTGACACCGTCGTTTGAGGTGCCATCAAGCTAACTCAGCGCTGAGCTTCACAGCCAAACAGCTCAGCTAACGTTAGCAGCTGTCTCAACTGTCAAGATACAGATGTTGCTGGGCATGAGTCAAGGATGCTAGTGCGACTGAGTAACGTCCACAGTACGCCCGATGTCAACGTTACAACAAAAGCCAAATTATATCTGCAAAAAAAACAAAAACATTACCTTAACGTGTAATTTAGGCCTACAAGTCAGAATTGTGAGGTTTCTTCTCCTTCTTCAGATGCGGTGTAACGTTACAGGAACGCTAAGTAGCCTCTGTACTACGACAGCTAGCTAGCTGTTTGAGAAACTGAGAGAATGTAGCAGACTGACCGATGGACCAATCCAGCTGACCACACGAGTCCCGTGCTTCACATGGCGGAAGTGTTGTTGAGGAAAACGGGCAACTGGGTTAACAGTAATAGTTTCAGCAATATGCTTCCATTAACACATGCACGCGCGGAGTAGGTTGGGCTACCTTTTGTTCTCCTTTTTAGTTAACTCACGACCGTCTACCAAAACACTTTGTTCTTGGGGATTTCTGCTAGCACTTTGTGGCCAAATGGCTCCCTCCTGTGGTGTATTGGAGAGTTGCACTGAAGCACATTAGCTCAGCATGTGGTGAAAAGTGTATATGTTTAGTGTTACATCGGTTGAAAAATGGGCATCGGTTTACATTTTCACTGGCAACCTGCGCTGAGAACAATGGAGCAATTTTCAGACATTGATCAAACGCATTTACAATATGCAAGGTGTAACTGGTGAATTTTACCAACCTAGTTAAATAATTTTAATTTCTTAACTTTGATTTGTTTATTCATGCAAAAAAAATTATCTATAATGCAACATCCAACTGTGGCAGGTAGAATGCCGAGAACTAAAGTGATCAAATTAAGAGTAGCCATTTAAAAACCAAGTAAATCCGGCCTGCAGTGAGGAAAGACAAGTGGTCACCAATAATACATAAGTTGAGTTAACCAGGAGACAGGACAAATCAAATTGAAATGTTTATTCTCATAAAAAAATGAAAGTAAAAGCAATAAACTGCAAAGCACAGGATTGCAAAAAAAATACCAACGATATCCAATCCAAAGAAGACAAACTGAAAAAACAAAAGACTATACAATGCAACAATCTTAAAGATGGAGCAGTTATCGCCTCTTCTGGAAGATGTTGCCTCGTCCCATTCCACCACGGCCCCGACCCCTTGCAGCCACTGCAGACAAAAATGACGACAAATTATACCAAAATGTCAGCATATAGAAATCCCAATTGGTTCACCAATTTTGACAATCCAGTTAAAATATCCCGGTGAAAAAGCTACCTTTGTGAAATGAATGTATCAGATGTTGAGATAAGTCTAATTTTGTACTCTTATTACCAATGGGACAAAATATTGGGCACATCTTTTTTTATATATATATATAAAAATCTATCTACAATTAAAGTGCATTGACTCATAAACGGCCAAAGATAACCGGGGAGACACTGGTCCAAAAACCTTCCACTCACCTTGTGCTTTGAGAATAGCTGCCTTGCCCCTTCCTGCACCGGATCCCTGGTTCTTGTTCTTCATACTCTTTAACATAGGAGCATTCTTTAACATGTCAGGCAAGATCAGGAAGCGGATCTTGCTGCCACGGATGTAGACCTGCTCCAACTGTGCCACCCGGCCGTCACGATAAGTTACTGTTATATTAGACATCTGCGGGGACAGAAAAAATGCAGTTTTAGCTAGAAAACACAGTTAATCACGGGGATGAACGACAATCTTTGTACGGGCTAGGAGGGAAAGGACTAGGCTAGAAAACTTATAAAAAAAAAAAAAAAAACTGAACTTATTCTAAACTACAGCTTGGCTAGATATGGCAGTGCAAGCATACATGTTTACACTGACAATAGGTCTTTAAAATCAGTGGTTCCCGATCCTGGTCTTTCAACACTACAGCTCATTTCTTACCATATAAGTAACTAGTTAGCAGGATTGAGAGCCATGGCTCCAATACTTGAGGAACATGTTTGACAATTATTGTGTTCAATGAGAAGCGCCACCAGATAGGGGAGCGTGCAAACCTTGGATTAACTAGAAGTCAAACTACATTCCTTCATGGTCCCAAATCTTTATATATTTAGCTAGTAGCTAAAAAGTGAGTTAGGTTGGAAAGGAGCAGATGAGGAACACAAAGAAGTAACACTTAATCCATAAAAAAAAAACATTAAATCATGTCATAAAATGTATACATGCATCTAAACCCATTATATTGGGAGGGTTTATTTTGATCTCCATTAGGCGTTCATATCAGGATAAACCCCAAAAATTAAATGTTGATTTTTAGGAAACACTAAGGGCATCAGCCATCTCCTTAAATCACACTCTTATTAAGTGTTTCCCTTCTGTATAGCTAGGTAATCGGGAGATTAGTCAAAACCCATGGGCTCACAAGAAAAAGTGAGTTATGTGTGTACAAGTAGTCAAGCGCGCGCACACACACACACACACTATTTAAGACTGAACTATTTAGCTCCCAAACCGCAAGGGAAAGTAAAAGAAAAAAACTAGGTCACAACATCATGCACAAATCAGGCTGTAAAGAGGAGCTTCATTTATTATTATTCAGCATTTCTTGACAAGGACCAACCTGGCAGTTCATGTTGTCCTCAGCCTCAATCAGCTTGCCCCTGTACACCTCTCCAGTGTTGGTCTCACAGGTCACAATGTGTCCCTCCGCCTCGTGCAGAACTTTGATTGGTACGCCGATGGACATTTTTCAAATGGCTTCCTGAAAAACATGCAACGTTATTGTAGGATTTGTTACACAAGTGCAATTCCATGAAAAAAAAAAGTCAGATACCAACATGTTCTCTACAATCTATTTTACTTCAAGATATTTCGAAATGACTTCGGTTTTATAATTGTTAAGCGAATCCGTTAACGTTGTTTGCATTAGCCATCTTTATGCTGCTTTAGCCCTGGAAAGTTCCTGTATACCTTATCGGTCTACGACGTAGCAACATATAACTAGTGCTTACAACATTACATTTGACTACTAAGTACTAATCACAGGTCTTTCGCAAGATGCAGTGATTCTTAAATATGACAAAAGTATTTATAAAAGCAGACACTTAACGTTAGCGATTAGCAAAATTAGCTATATTAGCTAACGTTAGTCCTCCATGAATTACGAGAATACAACGCTAACGTTAGCTACCTTCCAAGAGTTAAGCCATGTACACATTATTTTTGAAGTAATTACTACCAACCAAAGCCTGCTGCAATTCAAATACTTAATCTAACATTAACGTTTGATTGTTAACCAAGACACTTTTGAGTGTGTCAAACAGGCGGAACCACAGTAGGCGACTGAATGAATGAGCTCTTCAATACAACACGTACAAAAAACACTGCTGGGTAAACTAAGCTATAATGCTATTTTGCACAATCTGTTAATACGGTTACCTTGATTTTGTCTCGAAAACTGATATTACTTTGTTGTTTCTTCTTCAAGAGCGCAACGTGCGTTTGTCGCTTTTCGCGTACCTTTTGGAGCCTTTTCCGCTTACCCACAATGCCACAGTGGTTCAATGAAGTGCTTCCTGTGGCATCCCGCGGTGCATTGTGGGATATATATATATATATATATATATATATACTTAATATATATATATATATATATACTTAATATATATATATATATATATAAATAAATATATTCAAGACAAAGTAACAAAGTAGTATAATTGTAAAAAGGTATATATGTATATATGTATATATATGTATGTTTTAGCTGTAACATTCTGTGTATGTACAATGAGAGCAACAACAAACAGGAGTCAAATTCCTTGTCTGTGTGTACACTTGGCCATTAAACTTCATTCTGATTCTGATTTTTATACTTGTTTGTAAGGTGCTTATGGAAAGTCTGCCTGGTGTTTCGGAGAACTGAAGCTTATGTTTGCCTGACCCATGGTCATTTCTATAATCTTTCTATAAAAAAGTTTTTTAAATTAGACTTAGACTAGATTTACTCTCAAGAGGAACATAGTTAAAAGAGTTGTAGGCTGTCTATGCATAAATATCCATGCAAACCAACAACCTCCTAAATACACTAAGATCACAGATGCTATAGCCTACATTTAGACTTTTCTTAAAACGTTTTTTTTAAATAACTACATAGGCATTCACTTTTTTTATTTTCCTCCAGCGTGGTCTCTCACTATAGCAAGGTCAATCCACTAGACATGAGACACCAGATATTTTCTGTATGTTGTGGGTCCATGTGTCCACTGCGTATCAGCCTGAGAGAGATCACAAAGAGAATCCTTAAACAAACATTGTTGTCGCCTCTAAGCAACTGAGTTTTTCTACTGATTTGCTTGTACGCAAAAAACTTTGCAAATAGTAATTTATTACTACAGGCCTATGGCATTCAATTAAGTCGCCCGCCGGATTGTATGCCGGGACGTCACACCATCATACCCTGCTGGAGCCTTGTATGTGATTAGACACATGATATGATAAGACATATGATGGCGTCCATGAGGCAGATTCTGCGGTTGCTATGGACTATGCAAGGGACTATGCAGTCCCTTGCTAATTTGTTGATGTTTTTTTTATTGTGCTAAAATGACTCAGACTTGAATTATTCATAACCTCTTAAAATAGCAAAAAAGAAACAAAACGTTAAAGTGAAATGGCTTTCTTCATTTTATTACCCCTGGGCATGACCATAAAGTATAACTCATATGCATAGTTTTTGAATAGGCATACAGTACACAAGCTAGATTCGTACTCATATGTTTATTCCTGGAGACGTGTCTCTAGGATTGCTTTAAGACATGTAATTTTTGTCTTAATGCAGTCCTTTCCCACAATGTGAGGGCTTTTTAATGAGGAAAGAGAAAGCGTAATGGCATAATAAAAGACATCATCAAATGAATCTGCATTTCATTTCCATTGCATTAGGCTCATTAACTGGCGTCAGCAGCCAGTCTGTAAACACCTCTTGCTGAGTAGTCTGTGGTCATCGGTTTGTACTTTACGTGTGTGTGTGTGAGTGTGTGTGTGCGTGCGTGCGTGCTTGTGTGTTTTTCGTATTGTTTATTTGTGCGAGCCTGATTCTGAAAGTAGCCACACTACAGGCATATGGAGTGATATTTGAATAGATCAAACAAGCTCTTTGTTTCGGATGTTTGGTGACTGACATGTATTCGTTGGGTGCCTTTGACACACATGTCACGTAGTTGTTGAACTGGCAACAGACACATGTTGCCTGGCAGCGATCAAATCACTGATGAAACTAGCATCATCAAATGTTCTGCAGCTGTAGCTATCCAGAGAAATTACATTTTAACAGATCTTTACACAAGAGATGGTGCACACCCTATGCCTGCCTCTATTAGAACTGTGTTGTATGGTTCATTCAGACCATTACTTACAGCTTCACAATTACATACTTCAGTCTGTGTGTGCTTCATGTATGACAGTATGGAGTCTGTGGTATGTAAAGCTGATTCATTGTAGTTCTGTAGCAGAAAGTGAACAGTGACCTAATGATGAAAAACAGTGACCTAATAAGTATATATGACTTTTAATTCACTGTTGAGTAAAAACAATACACATGGCCATAACAAAAGGTGACCTGGCGCAACCTCATAAAAAAAGCAGTTTCAATTATGTTAAAAACACATTGCAAGATACAGTACAGTTGATAAAGCAATGTTTTCTGTATTGCTTTGTCTTTGTGTGTACATTGTTTAAAAGGCATCTAAAAAAACAGGGAGATTTATCTTGGAAAATGAATGTAACTGGACTACATGTCAAGAAAATGTTATTATCAGCCCGTTATAAACATCCACGTTTGCTTGGAGATGTGACCCAACTCAGAAATGGTTGATGACAAAAAGTAACAAAGCAGGCCAAAACATTCCCTGGCAGAAACAGATTTGCTGTTGCTGTTGATTTGTTGAGACCATATTCATTTTTCTACATATTTTCACGTTTGCTCTCTCTTTTGTTTTATGGCAGTATAAATATATCTTAAACATCTTTATTATGAGACATATGTAAGCTCTGTTGGTCAGACTGAGTCTGTTTTAGGGAGAGAGCCTGAACATTCTCAAAAACAATAGAACTGTTACTTTCTTTCACTTCCAAAACATCCATTCCCTTCAGATGTGTGACTGACTTAACTCCATCCTCCATAATGCATGGCTGCTGCCGCATTGCTGGAAGGGTGCTACCCTTTATTGTGTGTCCGTTGGGTATGCAGCTGCTCGGGGCAGCGTCTAACATTGATTTCCAACAACAAGAGGCTTCATGAGCATCTTTTGGTGGAGTTCGGTCAGTGCTGGGGTCTAGGAAGTAGCTATTCACCACTGTGTCACATGATGAACCCTCCCTACTGGTAGGGGAGCACGTCTGTATGATACTACTGTGGCCAACACTTCTGCCATCACCACTCCCGACCCCAAAGGCATCCCTCTGCCTGAGGATGTGCTGATGCAGGATCCTCCAAAAGGTCTGTCTGAACTCCCGAATGCGATAAGCATAGATGAAGGGATTCACAACAGAGTTAGCATGGGAGAGGATGATGGAAATGTTCATCCCCCATATATGTGCGCGCCCACAGTCCTGACACAGGTGGTTAAAACAGTTGATGATGTGCAGCGGAAGCCAACACAGAGCAAATAATCCTACAATGATGGCCAGCGATTTGGCAGCTTGCACTTCCTTCTGCAGGGTTGATCGAGATGAGATCGACAAAGTGGTTATTTCTCCAGGAGCGGGTGTGTGCGCAACTTTGAGCGCCATCAGCCGGAGCTGCCGCCGAGCAGCCATAAAGATATGGGCATAGATGATCAGCATGACCACCAGGGGCACCAGCACACAGCCGAAAAAATTGAAATACACCATGTAGTCCAGCGTAACCACTCCTTCAAACAGGCACTCCGTCAATCCATCAGGGCAGATTTTGCTGTTGATTGCGGCGGTGGTATTCCAACCTGGAAATTGGAATTGTATATTGTAAAAAATGCATTTCCCCATTTTTCTTAGGTGTCTTTTTCATTTATATTTTTCCCACTCAAATGATGTCGAGGCTTAAATCAGGTTTACTGTGATTCAGATTTTCTGGCTTTAAACGACTGACAATGAAACAAATGTAAACTGTGGACAATGTAACAGATGGCAGCTTTATGTTTTTATACAGGCTTGGGTTAATCAGGTTTACTTTTGCCACAATGAATCTCCCACCTCTGTTCCAGCCGAGCATCGGTGTCAGGCCGATGCCCACTGAGAGAATCCAGCACAATGTAATGATGGCCTTTGCCCTCTGCCCCGTCACCAGGCTGTGGTACCTGAAAGGTTAAACAAAGCACAATCATACTTCAGGGCTAGTTGATTTCTCTAATCTCAGTGTGATAGTTTCCCTGTGAGGAAAAGTCAATATTTGCTTATTTTAATGAGGAGAAAATGGTTGCGCATTCAAACCTTAATGCATTAATTATTTAAAAACACCGTAACCACTCCAGTATCTTTGCCTGCTAATAAAAGACAAAAAAACACATCAAATGTTTGAAATATCTGAATTAATTCTGCAAAGGTCTGTTAGCAGCACAAAGGTCTTGATGCCAGTATTTTTGTAGGTTCTTCCTCCCTCCCATGCTAAAAGATGGAGTAAACACAGTGTGAGATGTGTGTCGTTGCATGACTCTGCCAACAGCTTAGTGGGTGTGAACACATCTGCAATAAAGGACAATTTCTTCCTATGCTGTCATTTACCGGCACACTTCTTTCTTTTCTTAGCTGTGACGTTAGCCCAAAGCTATGGAGGTTTTATTGAACAATGCAGTGAAATACCAACACAACAAATATTAATAGCACATGATTCATTTTACTAACATGAGTAAAATGATGACGATGTTTATTTTACAATTAAATCACTGATAAGATAATGTTAACTTAAATATACAGCAGCTTGCTGTTCTAATGTTGAAGTTTTTTCCTTGGTCCATTTCACTGACACAAGGACATACAAAAATCAAAAGTATTTCTGGGTCTAATATATAATTCAGATTCATGACCACTTGCACACAGTCACATGTGGCGGGCCATCTGAGTTATTAATATTCATACTACTGGACCTGATTTAAAAAGAAATCCTGCTTTTCAACATTTCAATTAAGTCTTTTCCTAATTTTTGCTCCCTCCTCAAGTTGTTATTTATTTTTTTATTTTTTTGGCAGCATTATTATGCAGATTGCTTTATGCAGACATGAGGAATGCACAAAAGAAATAAAAAATAGAAAATCAGCATGAATAACCCCAGTATTCTTGGTAACATTGTCCCATGATGTGGTTAAGATCTTTCATGGCCAGGGTGGTGGTCAGTAGGCTATTTTAAGCCTCCTAAAACTCTGATGAATTATTAGCTCTCTGGTATTTGGTGCCAGGGGGTGTGGCGCCAGCGTGAGCACACACAGACACGCGAAGAAGCCGTTATGCAACCTCTTATGCAAATGCGTCACCTGCTGTGGCTTACTCGATGAAATATCCTCTCATGGCAGGAGTGGAGAATGCAGCTGTGGCTTTGGTTACACACAGATGAACAATATGAGTCAATGGTGTGTCAAAATACGCCCTTTTCTGTAAGCTGCAAGACATTTTAAAGAAGTATCATTTGAATGGTGTTGATTCACGTGGATAGAAATGATCAAAGCCTTTAATCCCTCCAACAGCACACAAACAGTAAACTAATAAAGCGTGTGGAGACATATTGCTATGTCCACCCACAACCGGCCAGATTAGAGTTAATTGAATAAGATCTCTCTATAATTCAATGTGTTTTGCTACGCGACATCTGCTTTGGATGCCTCTCACGTTTGCTGGTTTACCCACACTATGACTTGTTTGTGAAAGGTTTTTTTCCCCATAACCCTAACAGTTCCCTTACATTTTACATTACATTTCTTTCAGAAAAATGTATTGTAAAAAGGGAACTGTGCTGCAGTTCACAACCACCAGCCAATAAAAAACTGCTTTGGTTAAATCTTATTTACAAGACAAAATGCAGCTTTGTCATCAAGTCCCCGAGAGATTTGGACCGCCTGAAAAGGGAATTTGGTGAAAGTGACAGCGTGAGAAAAGCTGTCTCTAGGTTTCAGTTTTCAGCACAGTCAGTGTGACCTTTTTGTTTCCTCTCACCTGAGTGGGTTCTTGATAGCAATGTAGCGGTCCACAGCGATGGCCAGCAGGCTGAAGATGGAGCTCTGAGTGAGTATGAGGACGAAGCAAGCGATGAAAAGGCAGCCGTGGAAGTTGGCACAGAAGCCGGTACTGATGGTGGATAGGGAGAAAACATCACAGGTAAAACAAACCTTAATGTTACATTCTTGCAAATGTAATAAAGCAACGTTCCTTAGGTTATTATCCTGAATCAGACCCAGTCTCAAGATTACACTGAATTGAAGTCCTATTAAAAAAAAGTTGATCAACAAATATTTAAACGAAATAAAAAAGTGTAATGATACCTAATAGTGATGGCGAAGGGAATGGCCAGCAGCCCCACAGCAATGTCCGCCACTGCCAGTGACACCACAAAGTAGTTGGTGATGCTCTGCAGGTTGGAGTTGAGGCGGACGGCCCAGCAGACCAGGACGTTCCCAGCCACAGACAGGCAAGCGATCACCACCTCCAGGCCAATATAGATCAGCTGGTCATACTTTAGCATGGTTAATTTTTCCTTGTTTTCGCTTTCTTTGCGTTTTCATCCCACGGAATCAGCTGCTTGACTTGTTTTTAAACAAAATACCTGCTTGGCACAACTTAAGGGAGAAATGATTGTGTCACCGGAGGACGGCCGAGGCAGGAAGTTCCCACCACAAAATGCTTCTGAAGACTGACTTAACTTTCTACTGTAACACACACTATATCAGTCAGTCTTCCTCCTTGTCACTGCAACCGTCTCTGCCGCATTCGTGCTCAGCTCAGGAAACTTTGCCACAGTCTGCAGAAAGGAGGGTCTGAGAGATTTGCCTGGCGGCTTCCAAACTGAAAGCAGTGGTCTGAATAGAAAGAGAGAACACAATCTAAGTCTAGCCTGTACAAACAGATAACCACACACACACACACACACACACACACACACACACACGTTAGAAAAACCATCTATCTTTAAAAGACAGGGGTACAGTTTGTTTTCCATGCAAGGCCAATGCAGACAGTCCAACAATGCGCCTTTTAATTCAGGAAAGGTTTCCCGAAACCCTTCCACACACTAATCATTCCCGTCACTGACATGCTTTCCTCCAAATTCACTGATAACTACAAATTAAACCACCTATACATTTGAAAGCTATTGTACCAACATTTTGTTTTGTTTTTTCAGGGTATGTAGCTAAATTCCTCTATATCAGGGATCTTAATGGAAAATGAGATGGAGCAGGAACCCCTTACCACAGTTATTTTATTCAATTGAGTCGAATATTAAACTGGGCCTCCAATAATGTGTAGGACGGCCTAAATCCTTTACACATAGCTTTTTATGGTGCATACAATACCAAGCTTTTAAAATACAAATTGCTGCCATATTCATATATTTATACAACAAGTTTGTTAAAATGTGGCCCATTACGTAAATCCTTAAAGCTATAGTGCGTAGTTTCTGCCGCCCCATGAGGAATTCTAAGTAATGACGACAAAACTGTCGGCGCGTCCACATAATACAAGTCTTACGTGACTGCGCACCACCCCCACGTCCCCCTTAACAAAGTTGCTTGTAACCAAGGAGGACACGGAAGATTAAAAAAACATGATGGACTCTTCAGAAAAGGTAATTATCTTCACTCAAGTTTCTGGGTGGAAAAATCACCAGAGGACACAATCTTCTGAACATAGCCATACTGAGAAAGAGAGTTGTGTGGAGTTGATAGTCTTGGTTAGCTTTGTAGCAACACACATTCTACGTTCATAATTATCAAAAAGTTACACACTAAAGCTTTAAGCTAAACTGTGGATGGTGGATTAACTTAAAATGACTGACAGTAAGCCTAGCATCAGTGTTGAGTACATTAAAAAAGAATTATCTTTACAGTACTAATAATATTTTGGATTCCTGTCAATGTATCTTTTCAGTCTTTTGTATCATTTTTAACTATCTAACAATAATTTGGCGGCCCCCCTGCAGCAACTCTGAAGACCCCCTAGGGGTCCTGGACCCCCCAGTTGAAGATCTCCGCTCTATATTATAAGCAGAGGGGATATTAAAGATAACCCCCCTGAAGAAGTGTGAATGAAATGTAGGACAAGTAATTCAGGTTACTCGGATAGAGAGAACGAAGACAGACAGGTTTACAGATCATGTCAGATAATAATAACAAGGCTGCATTGATAGTGCGTTACTATTTGTTTCTCGGTTAGAAATACATGACATTATTTTTGAACTACAGCAAGGAAGTAGTGTTTTATGGAAAGTTTGTGTGGAAGCCGGCTAGGAATTTGAAAGACAATAATTTGCCTCTTGCCTCGGCTTTGCCAAACAAGTTTATCTGATTGGATGAAACAAAAAAAACATCCATATAACACCTGCTTCTACCTCCCCTGATTTGAAAGGCAGAGCACAAAGAAAACATTTGTTGAAGGTGAAAGTTATTGACGACAGTGCAAAGAGCAATCTGTAAATATGACTTGCTCAGGTCCATGCAGAGGGTAACATTTGACAAGATAAGAGTCAACAAGATTGAATGTGCCACAAACAAAAATGATTCTGTGTCAACAAAGGGAAAATTAACAGTGATGCCTGGACCATGACAGCATATCTCAGATTACAGGAATTTCCAATCCAGTCATTCATTCAATTGCACTGTTTCCCATCCCAGTTGTCTCCTACTGTGTATCCATAGATTGATGTGACACTGATGAGTGTGATCTTAACAAACAATTACCAACTATGTAAATTGGCCGGTTTCAGTCTTCATGTGTCCATATACTCTATGAGTTATCCTTGGAGCCCATGACAATGCTCACTCACTTTCTCCCAACATCTATGTGGGGGATGTCAAATTATAATTTTTTTTCAAATCTTAAAGCCTGTCAGATTCTCAACCTCTAAACAGCTTTGAAGTAGATGTAGCTTTGTAAAAGGGAAACTGTGGTGCAAATATTAATATTAAAATAACTATTAAGATTGAATTCACCTAAATTTAATGGGGACTTCCCCATGGACTAATATCAAACCACACTCATTCAGGGGATGATCCTCCAAATTTACTTTAAAATAGCTGTGGGTTATTCATGTCTGTGATGGTTTACGCTTGTTTCAATTCAACTGGCCTCACTTGTACTGTATAAGAGCAAAGCTCGTTAAAATGCCCTAACTGCCTAGAGTCTTCACATGGAAATGGAAACCACCAGTGCCTGTGTTGAAAATCAGAAGAAAAGAACAGAAAAACAACCATTTGCTTCGATTCCACACGTTGTTCTTTAATTAATCTTCTTCTGTTGGCCACATATGACCTTTTAGCTCCACCAGCAGTGATCCTGATTGGCACGTAGGCTACATCGGACCAATGTTCTACTTTTCCACTATTGTTTCGCTGCTCAAATCTTCTTAGAGACCAAAGGAATTTAAAAACCAGGCTTTATCCACTGTGGTTATGTGGCGTCCGGTCATTTAGTTTTTTTAAGACTTCAAGAGCAGTGGTGTAATCTGATGTATTGTAGTGGGTATACTGTACTGTAGGCCTATATATATTGGCAAGAATCTGCTTTTTTTGGGGGGGGGGGGGGGCATGTGATGGGGAGGGGAGCTGGGTGTCCTCTCCAGGGAAGTTTTGAGCATCAGCGACTTAATTTCCTGTATTCGGATACACAAATGCACGAATTTACGGAAATACCTTTATTTAGCCTATGTGAAAAAAAACAGATGACAAAAATATAATGGAAAGTATATTGTTGCATATCACTGGTCATTTTTAAGTGGGTATGTGGAAATCCTGGAGCTTTCTCAGTGGGTATACTGCGTATCATGACTACACCAATGCTCAAGAGACTGCAAAAGTTAGCACAAGAAAAAGAAAAAAAAATTATAGGGAAAAAAAAGAAACTCACATAGCTTTTCCACAACGCTTCCGTTTATAAACTACACCATAAGCTATCATATGGTGAGCCCTTCTTGTTTGACCTTCTTCTAGTTGGCTATTTGACACAAACTACTTCCCTTTATTATGATCGTGGCTATATGAGCCTAGAAGCCCTGGAGGAAGTGATAAGAAAAAACCCATCCTGCTGGTGGGGGTGTGTCTGCCCTGTCAATTAATGTACCAGCTCAGCTCCACCAAAGTCAAGGGAAACCCAACAAAAAGGGAAACGCTGCTGTATTACTATTGGCAAAATCACTGTGTGTATAGCTACTGAGCGAGGCACTGATATCATTGTTGTAGACCCCTGATAGCAGGAACAGATAGGACAACAGAAACATCTGCCTGAGCCAATTCTGAACAATCACTGCTGGGCATGTTGTGTGTAATAGATATCGAGAGATGAGGAAAGGGCTTCAGCACAGATCACAACTTTCTACGAACTGAGAGGAATACACGTATAATTAGTCATTATAGTGCTTAATGCATGTATGTTACTTTTTTTTTTTTTACTTCAACCATATAATTCATCAATTCATTGTCATAAAACGCCACAATCCTAACAGTGAAAGCTTTCATAGTTTAAGTTAAAATCACCAACAACTGAGGCTACCGTCAATTCATAAAACCCAGCCGTTATGCCATAGATTATTGATCAAAACACCTGTTAAACTCTTACTAGGCCTAATAGTGTTAGAAAACTATGCAAACATCAATTTACAAACACATTTAAAACAGCCTGAACAAGCAGAAAACAACATTTCTTACCTTTATTGTGAAAATAAGAAGTCGTCCCACCCAATCCACATGTTCAGATGTTGGCGGATGCGCACATTAGAAAGTTAAAGAACACATAAATTGATGAGTTTAAGCCAGTAAACTTACATGTAGTGAAAAAATACAAAGCAACAATGTGATATATATCCTCTGGTGTGACACCGCTGCTCATGGTTGCTTTGTTAGGAGTTTGAAGGTGCGCACTACCGCTGCGACAAGAAAAAACATCTCTCTCTCTCTCTCTCTCTCTCTCTCTCTCTCTCTCTCTCTCTCTCTCTCTCTCTCTCTCTCTCTCTCCCTCCTCTCTCTCTCCCTCTCTCTCCCTCTCTCTCTCTCTCTCTCACTGTGTGTGTGTGTGTGTGTGTCACATTATTACTTTAATAATATTCTATTTAATATTATGGTATTTATTTTATAATATATTCTATTTGCTATTTAATATTTATTATATTATATTTATCACATTTTGGATATGTCAGCCATTAAGAACGCGAAAAATTCCGTTCTGAGTTCACGTGCACACCGTCCAGCACGCACGTTGCTCGGTTTAGCGTAAACGAGGCTGTGCCAGTCAAACCAGGAGGAGACAGTTAAAGACAAGGTTAAGTGCTGAATGCACTCCACTCCGCTTCCGGGTGTTGTCAGCAACAGTTGTATCAGTCACATCCATGATTCACCTTTTCTGAATCAGATTCTCTAACTCCAAACAAAGGTGTTCTGGAAGATTTCAATTTTTTTTTTGCTGTTGAAAGTGTGGTGAGACCGCACTAAGTAAATCCTGTTCTTTGCCTGCTCTATAAATGAATGGCAGCTTCTGTGTCTTCACTGATTTTAACAATGAAGGAGATGGCGTAGACCCATCTGAAGAATTATGCATCTATCGGACAGCATCATAAGAGAAACTGCAAATACTGTGCATTATTTACCAACACTGCCGTACTCCATCACAAATGGGACTAGACAGTGTTCCCTGAGTGGATAACAATCGTATTCCTTAGAGATTTTACCTAAGCCCCCCATGTCCTACCACCATCTGTAGTACATGGGGGGGCTTGGGTGAAAGCAAGCCTACTGTATGTAACTTTCTTTGTTAAGTTCGTAAAATAAGGGCTGCAATCGTGTGTACCCACAATGCCCCACCTGCCAATATTGGGCTGCATCACATTGAATCATCACAGCTCATTACACTCCTCATGATTAGGATTATACATCATTCTTTGCATCCAACGTTTGCATGCTTTAATATATTAAAACAAATGAAAGCTTACATGAAGATATTTCCCGGTTTTGTTGACAACAATAATATATTTATATGTATCTAAAACAACTTAAAGAAGTGTATAGCTACCTTTTAAGTTGGACCTTTCCAAAACAAAGAACACATGAAGCATTTCCAAAAGTTTGCCTGCAAGTTTATATATTTAGAATAATTTCAATTTGTCATTTCTATATTAGTTTTATTATTCATTGTCTGTAAAATGCACATGGAGTCTTGTGGGCCACTGCTTAGCTAATATAATGTGTGCACTTGTTTTAATGGACATAGATGTGGTAAATGTGAACATTAGAGAGAATTACACAAAAAATGTAACTGTATGCTAATAATCCCGCATCATGTCGTAGTTTTCACCTAAGGAGCTACCTGCAATCCCAAATGTAAACAGAAAATCTGTCATTCTGTGTAGATACAAGGAGAGTTTATTTAACATTTTTGTGTACAAACATCGGCTGCAAATGCCTTCCAAACATGTTTGCCCTCAGAATACAGTATTCATTTTTACAGTTCTACAAGCAGAACATTGAATATTGAACAGGAACAAGAGTTCAAAAAATTGAGGAAGTTAAAAAGAGAAAGTGTGTTGTGGTTGGTAGGCAAGCCTCCTCCTAAGCTTTACATTATTTGTTGAATAAAACCAAACTAGCATATTTTGAAAGGTTGATGTCTAATTTAAAGTCAGTTTGATGTCGTAGAAGTGGCCTCAGAGGGTCAATGGATCATTGGAAAGTCTTACCTATAGCATGGAAAAGGTGATAATTACCAGAGTCATGTCCAATGAATGGAAATTTGTAACTTTCCTATAGAGCAATATGTTCCATATCTTCACGCTATTCCACAGAACAATTAATTATCGTATTTACTTTATCATGTACAGAGGGACTGAGGTTATGGAGGGTACATGCAGTTACACTGATGATCAACAGACCAAAAACAATGCAGTTTTCAGAACAATATAAAGACTCTTTTCTCCTCTACCACAAACTGACAGCTTGGCTTTTTAAAGAGACTAGAGGCGTACCGGATCAACCTTTAACGATCATGCGTCAGCGGACGCCACAATAAACGGAAACCAAATAATGTACTCTCTAATATAATACATATCATACAACTCCATGGAAACGTAAGAGAAGATTGAGTTGAATGAACTCACAGAATCTGGACCTGCTTCTGCTATTCAGTTAACTAAAGCAGACAGCTAAACAATCACAGTGGCCAGTCTGGTGCACATTACATCTAACTTACAGAGATGAGCCAACGATGCAGGTTTGGGGGGGGATCAAACCGGTGTTTGCGGTTTTACACAATGGTTGTGCTTCTGGGACAAAATAGTGACAAACAGTTGTAACTTTAACAGGATGTTTGATAAACAGACTGCAACATAAGACTTATATTATCCCAAAGAAAACACACCATATAAAGACCATTTTTCTGACATTAATTTTGCTTTAGATAATATATCATAAATAGATGGATCCAGTAGACCTTCTTATACCAAACACAAACAAAGCTTAAATAAATAATAATAAAAAGGCATTAAAGGAGTAGAAACTTTAAGAGCCAAAACAAAGACATGGTGGGCAAGAAATTCTGTGCTTTGTCTTATTAAGACTGACGCTAACACAGTTTGAATTCCAGCCACACAGTCAGGTGAAGGGGGCAAGTAGAACGGCATGTACAGTATTAGCTAAGACCATGGTTAAGGTTAAGGTCCTGTCTTAGTCTTTAAGAGATGAAAGGAGTGTGGCTGTCCTCAGCAAAGGCAACAGGAGACTTAACAATGTTTCAGAATATCGCGCCAAACTAAAAGTGTCGAGGCACGATAGGGTAGAAGAGTGTAGGCAATCGGGACTTATTATAAAGATGATGGACGAATAGTGGATTCAATTTCTGTCTCACATACTAACATACTGTATATATGAGGAAACGATGTGTGCATGCTACAGTAGGGCAAACGTAGTGGAGGTACATAAAAGTAGGACTGAAGGCATGAAGACTTTCAGAATAAAATCTCAACATTGTTATTTATGGGGTTGATACAATAATGGTGTTTAAGTTCATATTGTCATGTGCATATGAGTCAGAGCTGATATGTATCCAAAAGGAAAGCCTCCTCTTGCTTTTGAAAGTCTAAATACAATTATGTTATGAGCTTAAAATGGGTTATTACACTGACTCATATGTGTTCTCACCTAGGTTATCTTAAACTCGGACACAACCACACACAAGCCCTTATCAGATTCACTAAACTGGTCAAACTGAAGATATAAATATGGGCAACCAACCATGAAATTTAGCCTTAAACGATAGGTTCATACAAATTTTAAAGGACATGCTGTAATAATGTAAACCAGATACTCACAAGTCAGTTACCAATATCCCAAAGTCTATGACGACACATTTGTGAACAAGACCGCAATAACCATAGAACAAAAAAAAAAGACAAAATCCGTAAAACATGCCTGCATGTTAAATCAAGATCAACACAGAAATTACAATGAAAATGTTCAGTTTTAGAATCAAAAAATTATCTTAAGAGAATTATTTTAAATTGGCCTTTGAGTTGAACACCTTCAAGCGTAGCTGGATGAAGAACATTTAAAGGGACTAACGAATTAGTAGGACATTTCGCCAACTGCATGAGATAAATAAAAAAGATGTCAGGAGAAGATGAGACAAAACAATATTCCTTCATTAAAAACAACAGATATGCTCTTCAGTGGACATAAATGTCGAGTGCTCAGGTCACTTGAATTGTAATACAGTAGTTCTAACATTGCATGAGTGCACATCTGCAGCCACAGATTAAATGGTACAAAAAGGAACAATGTCATATGTGTGTGGGTGTGTGTGCTCTATTATGACATTGCATAATGTCTACACTAGACAGGCGACGGTCTCAGGTTTTGAGACGTTTTGACGCGGAACACCCAGCAGTTAAAGAGCTTGTGCCTTTTTTCCACAGCAGCATACAGTATGAAACTACAATGTGTGTGTTACCTTCATAATAATATCTAAATGAATAATCGATATGCTGGACAGAACAGCGGAGTAGTTTCTATACGAACAAGGCTAAATCCTGCTTATGTATTGCAAGACTTGAAGTCAAGGCTAAACTCTACCATTTTCTTAATCAAACAAAAAAAACTTAAAAAAAACTAACTGATTTCTCCCTCCCAGGTCCCCAAAATAAATTACAACAATAACAACAATGGGTATACTGTTAAACAAAAAGAAAGAAAAAAATACAACTTTAAGATTATGTACATACTGTATCTGTAATTACAACTGCTTCCTTTTTTCTCCTTCTTTCAAACAAATGAAACAAAATTTGGCAAGATGTCCTATGTTACAACAAAAAGGACATTTTGTCCGCAAAGATGTGAACACAGATAATTCCTATGTTAGAAAATATATTGCTTCTTGAGACACAAACAACGCAAATAAAGGAAATTTGCTTTTATGATCATGAAAGACTGCAGTGTATTACTAATCATCGGGCTCCTTTTGTTTCTCTTACAGTCCCCCTATTAGAGCTTTGTCTTCGACTCCAACGGGGTTTGTTTACGCTGTAAACACTTTAACACAACAGGTGCTTCCTGACAAAGAAAAGCCAGTATCATGGCAGCTCTGGATTTATTGAACTCCTACAAACAGCCCAAATGTCTCCTCTTATCTTTCTCACAAACAATGCGCTGAGTTAATGAAAGATACAGTTAGAATTTTACTCAGCAGAACATGATGCAATGTTTGAGATGAATAAACATATTTTGCAGGAGTCTTGAGCTGATGATTGTCCAAAATAAACACAGACTGATGACAACAGACATTTGTTTTGCCAACAAATGTCTGATTTGTTGGCAAACTAATTCAAGAATGAAGAAAGACGTATATTGTTCTCTTATGGATTGATTTTGACAACTCCTTGATGTCTGTTTTTGAACCAACACTGTCTACACCGCTGTAAAGGTTCAATGTTACGACCAACAAAGAAATTTAGATGGCAGACATTCCCACATGATCACTAAAGGTAGAAGAAATCATATTAAATATCAGGTAATGACAGATATAAACGGCAAGGACCTCGTGTCCTAGGAGCTTCAGAGGTCCAACGGCGCCCTCTTGTGTTTGAGGGGGGGGGCAGGCATCGCCGCAGACAATCCTTTCCAGCTGAGCGCGTAACGGAATCTGGTCAGTCAATTCAAAAACATACTACTATAGGCTCACTTTGAGCCACGGTCGGTCTCTTTTTCACTCCTTCATAGTTAAATCGTCAAGTTGGCAGAGTCAATGTTAGCTCTATACTTCAGTGGAGAAGAGGATGCTCTGTCGTTTACTGTCTGGGGTGGGGATCGTCTCCAGCTGGAGGAAATACAGCAACACCTGGACCTGCAAGGAGATAGGAAAAGGGAGAGAGACAAATGAGGTCTTGGTTGATCAACCGTGCAGCTAGCGCAGCATCTTTTGTTTTAGAATAAAAAAGCTTCACAAAAAGTAAAGATAAAAATGCCAGAAGAAGATCTGTGTGGCTTACCTGGGCCATGACTTCCAGCGACCAGCTGTCCCCCATGCTGATGGGTTGGGTGGGATTAGCGGGGATTTTACTGTCCTTCTCAGAAGGCCTCAGCAAGGTCGGACCAAACACCGTTGCCAGGTTGTGGAGAGACATCTTGTTGACGCTTTCCTTCTCTGCCACCCTGAGGAGAAGAGGAGTCCATTAATGGCGTAGAGAGATGAAAAGAGCACAAGATGGGTCCGTGTGTTGAATATCAGAGATGCTAAGAGTTTTAATGCAACAGTTAATGCAACAGGTAAACAGTTGCCTTACAAACCACCAATCCAACATTGGACATCCTTCACTATTTTCAAACATTTCCTAGTTTCCTACTATTAATCAATAAAAATAATCTACAGATTAATCAATTACAGATTAATCAATAACAATGATAATCATTTTATTATTTTACTTACTCCTATCCTACATACTGCTAGCTAATGTCCCTACCAACACAAATTAAACTTTCCCCATAGTTTTGCCTTTAAAAAAAAAAATCAAATATAACAGTGAATGAGAAATAGTTTTCTTATTATGACTCTACATCTTTCAATCTCCTGCTCGGAAGTTCACATTTTCTTGATAATCAAGGCAGCTATAACATTGCATTATCCATTTTACATAATCATCCAATGTTTGAGCATCTTGTTATTCAAAATCACCACGGTAACCAGGAGATATTTTGCTCTTGCAGTTGAATGATATCCCACAGTAGTGACTACTCATGCTTTAATAGTGTAAAAGCCATTAAGGTGAATACTGTACACAACAGGATGCCATTTTGAGGATATCATGTCATGTCACAGTGATATTAGGAGTCATTCTTCCATGCAAGTTTGAAATATCATATCCACATTTAGATAACAAAATGAAATTAAAACCTTTTTGAAATATTAAGTTATGTACATACACTTGTTTGCAGTCGGATGCACCTCTTGTATATTTATGGCTTTTTGTAGTGCATGTATCGGTTTTATTAGTGTTCTATGGTGTATGTGGGCATTCCTGTCTACATTTTATGCAAACATGTGTGTTTACTTACCTCTTCAGGTGATCCAATAGGAAAAGGAATGTGACCAAGTTGGGTTCTGGCAGCGACAGCAGTAAGTTCAACATACAGCTCTCTTTGGCAACGCTATCAGACAGGGCTGCACGGAACCAAAGGAATTGAGTTTTTACATATCCTGCAAATGAACGACTTTCTCTTGCTATGTTTGGGAATGGTGATAGCTCTGTGACTTACTGATGCCGCCTGCAAAATTGGGGTAGAGCTCGTCAGTGAAGAGTGGTTCTGGCAGCTCTCTGAAGTACAGCTTCAAGGTCCCAGCAATGGCATTGACGTCCATCTCACTCATCATCACTGACACATCTTTATGATCTGCAGGAGAGACACAAGAACAACATGAATAAAGGAGGTTGAGCAATGACCAAGGAAGATGATAAGACGGGGAAACACCTCGGCACAAGCAGAAGTCGTCATGCGTCTTCTCAGATTCTGACAATGTCAAAAAAAAACACACACACTCCACACAAGATACTTTCACAATTAGCACACACAGAATCCAAGTTAAAAAAGAATTAGTTGCAAAATCTGGTTAGATAATTTCACATCAGAGAAAACACATCATGTTAACTGCCAGTCAGACACAGATTTACAATAATGATCACCTGAGCAACAGAAAGAGAAAAAAAGGGTTTCCTTCAGGTGACGGTCGATTAATCCTCTTAGCCTTCTTTCCTAGAAATGCATGGCAGTTGCAGTATTATAACCCCAATAGGGGATGTAAAGACAGTAAATACTGTACATATTCGAATACAATATCATTCTATAAAGGTTTAGGGATCTTAGAACAAGTCTACTTAATCTAAAAGGAACAGGAATAAGAATTCCTTCATGGAATTCCAACACATACACACCAAGGATGTTATCAGAAATATGGTCACATTGACATATTTATAAATGACAAATGAAATAAAACGCATTTTGAATATATTACATGAAACCTGCACGGTATACTCACTGGTGTCAAAGGCGGTCTTCAACGCCTGGATGTCAGTGGCCACTCCTGATACTCGGTAGATGCCCACCTCCTCCATACCCCTCCTTTCAATCTCCTCTAGGCACTGACGGACAATGTAGGGCACCTTGGAGCGCTCTCGCCTGTATGGAGACAAACATTAATGATCACCAACAAGCCATTTATATCAAGTAAAACCAACCGGCAGAAAAATACTGAATAAACAACGAGGCACTAAATGTTTTGTTTATTGGGAAAAAAAAGAAGGAAAAGAACAAGGCTCAAAGCTGTGTTTTCCATTGTTATGGCAGAACGGAAGGAAGGACTTGCAGTTACCTCTGACTCTTTGCATGTGTTTCTGTAGAAATATTGTACCCACAGCGCTAACTGAGTTTTGCTGGAAACCTAGTTATTATCCCTTATCCTTATTTAAGCCACTCATTAGCAACAATGGCCAAAAACACACTGAACACATAACGCACTGATGCTTCTACTACATGTTTTCTCCCCCTTTCCCTTCCTTTTCCTTCTTTGACCTCCTTTGACCAAAGAAATTAATGTGACAACGTGTTCAATAAAACAAATATTTAAGTGTTAAGTCTGCAAGTGGGAAATAAATGGCAGGCTGCCTGTAATGTGAAAAATTTAAATTGGATGTTTTGCTTTGGAATATGGTGATCAATAATGCCATATATGCATGTTTTTATTTTATTTTTTACTGTCTGTAGAGAAAATTGGCAAATGTGACACGCAGTAACATAAACTGTAAGAGACATGTGAAATTGAACCATTAGCCTAACATTATGGGATTTGAGGAAAAAAATGAAAAGATTGGCATAGCCATAAAAGAAGAGGAGGCCAAGAGTTGAGCCCTGAGGAACGTCACTGGAGAATACAAATGTGCCATTGATACCTGACAGGCCATTAGAAGGAAGGGTAAATGGAGTTTAAGAGTACAGTACAGTACAGTGGGTTAAAATGTCAACTCACTTGGTCACCGTGGAGATCTTGACTCCAAACACACCCATGGGTTTCCGCGAGGGCATCCTCTTTAGGCTGAACTCTCGGCTGGTGAACTTAATGGAGAGTTTAACCTCGATCTGACACAGGAAAAAAGGGCTTTGTGTTAAAACAGGTTTGCGTGTTACAGTGTTACAAGCCTGACATCCATCTGCAATGGCTTTCCATGATCTTGAGGAAATCCTGACATGAGGGGAGGAAATACAGGAAAGTAATATAATTATAGAAGAGGTATAATTCATTTACTCACCCCGTTCATGGGAATAACTGTTCTCTGCCAGTCTTTGCCTTGGAGAGTTGGAGGGTCAAGCTGGTAGAGGCAGCACAAAAGAACACTGTATGTTAGCATATATTGGGTGATGTTACATTGAAACTAAAGAGATATTTCATCACATCTCCCACAAGTCAATGGTCATGCTATTTTATCTCCCATTTGCAGTGGTGAAAAATAACTACATAAAGTAGTACATTTACTTCCTGCTATTTTCTACTTCTGCTCCACTACATTTCAAAGGCAAATATTGTTTTTTTTACCCCGCTACATTAGTTTCGCAGCTATACGCATTGCTTTTCTAAAGCTATAGTAAGTAGTTTCTGACTCCCCCATGTGGAATTCCAAGTGATGACAACAATTCTGTCGGTGCATCCACATGACACAAGCGCTTCACCCCCACCCCTCACCCACACAGTTGCTAAATTAAAAAAACATGATGGAGTCTTGAGAAGAGGTAATTATCTTAAGTTAAGTTGTAAGTTGCCGGACGTACATACATGAACATGGCCATACTGAGAAAGAGAGTTGTGTGGAGTTGATAGTCTTGATTAGCTTTGTAGCTACTTATTTGGCAATCACTTGAATGTAACGGACATTCACCATTATAAAACAGTTATTCTCTTAAGCTTTAAGATTTACTTATTTACTTTAATCCTTTGAGAAGCAGATACTACTTATGTAATTTTGCAGCAGGATGTGAATACTTCTCTCACCACTGCCCATTTGTTTGTGTGTCTGTTAGCTCTTCAGGATATTTAAAACATTTCTGAAATTAAGGAAGGTTATAGGCCATGGACAATGGTCTCCCTATTTTCACCTGAACCGTTACAGCTACTTGTATTTTTTAATGTTTATTTGTTTTGTTAGCATTATGTTATCCTTACATTTTGTTGTCATTCTTATGTGCTGTTCAATTATGTCAACAAAGCAGTTCATAAAGTTATAATTGCATCGACAGTATGAAAATCTTTCTTCTATCGAAGTGGAATGTTTTCAAAGGTGTTTTTTTTGTTACGTTACATCCCTTTACTGTATTTTTCTAAATATGACAATCTAATTTGTTTAAAGAGGCTACATTCACATACAGAAGTGCAAAAACACACTCAGGTCTAAAGAGACATGCCAAATGGGGCAATAACATCACACACATCTTGGCACAACAAAACAAACACACACACAGTTTACTGTAAGTTGTGTGTTTACCCAGGCTGAGCCCCATCTGGTTGCGTGCAAAGCTGGATCATGTTTCTCATAACTGAATCTTTCGCTGGTGAGTGCTCTTTCACTTGAGCCCGTTATCTACAAAGAATTACATTCCACTAAAAACAGCTAACCTCTTTTTGCTTCCTAATACAAATGTTTCAAAAGCTTAAGTTTTTGGGCAACCACTATGTTTTTACCTTCCAGAACATTTCCAATAAATCACAGATCTGTAAAACATCACTGTTTTAAATCCTAACATGAAGCCAAAAGTCTGAGCTAGGACAGTTAGAAACGCTGTGTAAAAAGATAAAAGAAGACAACCATCTTTTCAGCACATTCAGTTAGAGACTCATCATCACGTACCCTTGACCATCCCTAGAGATTGGCATGGTGTAATTTCAGTTAGCCTAGTAGCTGGTTTGATTTGTATTGAGAAATGATCTTATGGAAAGTACCCCATGCCAATCTCTAGGCATGGTAAAGGGTATGTGATGATGTGAGTTTATTTTAATTCCAAAGGCCAAGGGAACATTATCAGGATGCATAGTATCCTGGATCCATGAAATAATTGGCCTTTAAAAATAAAAATATGCCTGCCTCCATGGGAATTTATGTTATTGTATTACATCATTAATTAGCAGCTGACACCAAAAACGTTCCACAAAGTGGAGGGAACTATAGTCACAGATAAATAAGTCAGCATAAAGCACACAAAACCGATGACAGAGAATAAAGAGAAATAAATAATTGCACTATATTAGCATGTGTTAGAAACACATTTAGGTAGGTTAATGGTCATTTACACCTGAAAGGTATGTTAAGCTACCTGCCACTGACAACTTTATTTTATTCTCAACATTTGTTTAGTTGGTAGACCAGTGAAACGGAGCAGTAATCTGTGGGATTTATCAGCCACTCTGGCTTCTATTGAAGATGGAAGTGGCAGTTTCTTGCCCTGGATTTATGTCCTGTCAGCAACTTTCTCACCACTCTGGCTGGTTTATTTGAATGACATCATCTATTAAGAATTGATCATGTCACAGGTTTACCAAAGGAACCACTAGATGGAGTATGTGACTGTAATTCACAGTTTGGCAGACAAGGAGACTTGTCCTATTGGGGATGGCTACTGCAATTTGAAAAGGGTTCAGGATACAGGCTGCTTAAAATAAACACTGCTCACATGAATTCTGTGTGTAAATGACACAACATGAAGCTATAGTTAGACCATACAATGTGTTCTATGATTGGTTAATTTAAATATTACTCATATAAAATTTTCTCTAAAAGTTTGGTATTTAGTGTTTTAATTTCCGAGTTGGTTTATGAAATACAAAATAAGACATTACACATCTTGACACCAGGTGTGAGACACACAAAACAAGGTTTTGCAGTGTATAATCTGACACACACAAACACAGACACAAATGCACACACGCACGCACACGCGCACACACACAAACACACACACACACACCTGCCCTGACGTGGGTGGAGGAGTAAGACAAGGTTTTTGTAGGCTGTGAATAAAAGAAGAGACTTATGTTTCTGACTAAATCTTTCCATCTCTCTGTATCTCCCTCTCTCTCTCCTGTATCTTTGCATTCCCTCTGTTGATTTCATGAGTGACACTTGGCATTATCCTGCAGGCTGGTGTCATCTTAGCAACCTAATCACCTGCTATCTAGATTGGCTATCAACCTGTGATCAGCCAGTCTCCCGACCAGGCTGCTGAGGATAGTGTTGGTGTGGTTTTTTCCCACCCGGGGAAGCATGAAAATAAAAGATTTGCGTCATTCTATCAAAAATGCTGCACATCATCATCCTCATGACACGCACTGAACAGCAATGCATAACCATTATAACAATGTAACCAATCTCCACCCATCCATTACATATGAGTGTAATTCATCTAATCAGCCAATTTATACATCATGCTCAGTTTAAGTTATTCACTGAGCAATAATATGAATTTCATGCTGTGGCAGCGGTGGTGACATAACTGCCTATCAGTAATGAGTCATGTTGGGTCTTTTGGGTGGGTGGGGGGAGGGGGTAGAGGGGTGACGTAATGTCATACCGGGATCTGTCCTTTCCCCATGATGCGATCTGTGCTCTCTCCATCCTCTTTGTTCTGCTTGGTCTTGTTGTAACACTTCTCATAGCAGAGCAGTCTCAGGGTCTGAGAGCCCTCCAGCTCAATCTCAAACTCCTGAGGGGAAGCAAAAACACAAAAGTGCTGTATTTGTAGGTAGATTTGCAAAAATGTCCAAGATATCCATGAGTACAATAAAACCAATAAAGATGAGAATATCAAGAATGGCAATATACCTCCAGAAACCCTACAACCTCTGCATCCACCCTACATTTGAATTCATACACAGCTGACCAACATTTTGATTCTGTAATCGTATACGGGGGGCACACTGCATATGTTTTGCACATCGTTCGGAGGCCCACACTATGTTGGTTCACTTAGCATTTGGACAGATGTGAGTCATCACCAGCAGCTCCTCGTTAGCTGATATTATTTCCACTTTGCTGAGCAAAATCCTCAAAGAGTCTTTGGGTCCACAATGGAAAACTGATTCCACAGACCGTGTCTTAATGCTCCTATTCCTCTGTGGTGCTAACCTTCAACATCCAGCTGTGCCATGTACATGAGTTCACATTTATTTGATTGTTTGTTTGTGTGTGTGTGTGTGTGTGTGTGTGTGTGTGTGTGTGTGTGTGTGTGTGTGTTTGAGTCTGCTAGCACACGTATATGGTATGCATAATGCGTGTGTGTTTTTGCTATACGTCTGCAGGGGCTTCCTCAAAAATGGAAAACCAAATGATTACAGGACCAGATGTCAGATACATGACAGGCAGTACAAACTGTTCCAAGAAGGAAATGTGTTCATGTATGTCTTTGTTAGTTGGAAAGAAACAAGCATCCTGATTTGGTTTTCCAATAAAGGAAACGTAACATCTTATAAATATGTTTATGTAGAAATTCCATTTTTATGATTTAGTAATTAGACCGTTAAAAATATCAAATATTTCAGAACTGACTCATAATTGACACCTCTATTATCTATACGGACTCTGCAGGGACATTTTATTCCTACTGCAATATCTACAGTTGCATGATGTATTGTGACGGTGTCTTACCTCGTTCCATTTGGGTTCAGTAGTGTATCGATACACTCTCGTCTTGGCTTTATTTGAAAAGAAGCCAAAGGAATCCACCTCCAATGTGCAGTAGAGATCTGATAAAGAGGAGAGGATTGAAAAGGTACGACATTTAGAATGGCTACTGAAGTGTTCTTTGTGAAGCATTACAGTACTGTAGCAATCAAGCTGAATGTGAGATGTTATCACCAGAAAGCAAATTAGGAATGAATTCAATTTGTCAAAATGTGTTTAAAGCAAGCGTCATGTAACTTAGTAAATATACCAAACCACAATCATAAATAAGTTACTTCTTATGAATTAAACAGACGTTTAAGTAGTGAAACTTAAAAAAATAACCTCAAATAAAAGTGAAGTCTGAAGGAAACATACTTCCAACAGTCTCCACCGGAGACTGCTCTGTGATAACATTAAAGCTGAGCTTGCTCAGTAACTCATTTTGTCTGATTATCTGTATTTTCTGTAGTGTGCGTGAAGGCTAAAGGTGAGTGACTCACTCAAGCTCTGTTTGAGGCCGGAGGCAGAGTGGACAATTACATTCAGAAACCCGTGGAGACCGGGGGATTCATCCTCTGGAAAAACAGAGAAAAAAAGAAAAAAAGACAGCAAAAGGGGATTAGAAAAGCATGCAGATCTCTGTTTGTTTTGGAGCAGAAACAAACATGGAAGGAAGAGATAAAACAGCCTTGTACAGTATAAAACACGAGGCTTAAAACTTTCTGTTTACTTTTAATTCCCATCTGAATTACAACTATTTAAACTAAATCAAATTTTTCCAGGGCAATTTCTCTAGCATTTCATGGTTAATAACAGAGCTGCCACACAAAGACAAAAATATGAAGTCAAGCAAATGTAAAAGTGTAACCGCACAGCTATACATAGAGCCACAAACAGCTTATAATTACACTGTGGAAATATCTACTAAATAATATCATATGATGAGGACAACTTTATTTTAGTAAACAGGATTTGAGTGTTAAAAACAACTTTTAAAATGTTAAAATGAGTACCTTACCTTCTTTGTTAATGCTAAGTGGAATGTGGTGGACAGTCTGCAGTTTGACACAGGAGTTGGTTAACATTTGCAGCTCCATGGAAGTCAAGGAGGAAGTTTTCAAACCTTTAGTGAAGACAATAAATGTAGACTGTAAATGATAATGTATATCGGTTTCTCTTTCTCCGTCATGTTTCTGTGCCAAGAATGTTCTTCACAAATAAAAAAAATAAATATCTTGATTTGTAGACATTTCTGGGACACTTACATTTCTTCTGCTGTTCCTTCATTAACTCCCTCCACTCTGCACGTTCATAGTCAGACGAAATCAGGAAACTATAACTCTGAAAACAAAAGAACGGCTGTTACTTCATCACTGATAAATCTGGTAAGAGGCAGACTGAACAAGTAAAAGGACACATGCCATCTTTGCTAATATACAGGTTTTTTCTTTTTTTAAACAGTCTTTTTATTTTTATTTTGTGTGTCTATTCTTCATGTATTGTGCTTAGCAAGTTTGACCTACTGACCACTGTTGGTAAGATATGTGTGTGGTATACTGTGTTGTGTTGCTGCGTATAGGAACTTTACACTGATGTTCTGCACAAATTAAGTTCCTATATACAGTATATATATAAATAAGAGACAGATCAAGGAGAATGAATTTTGAGAAATGGTGATTAAGTTGGAGAGAGCCATCACCTTGCCATTCTTGTTGTAGACTCTGATGGGCATGCTCGGAGATGTTAACAGGAGCAGAGATTCCTGTTCAGACAGCTTCTTCCTGAGACGGTCGATGACTTTTGAACCCTTGTTGGCTCTCTGAAATCACAGAGGTGAAAACGTTTGACTGTGAGTTTATATTTGTGTGGGGGAACCTTACCTTCATCACCTCACATGGGAAGAAATGTTATATCCAATAAGTTGTATGAAACACTTTCAAAATCCCAGAGGACAAACTTGCACTGTTGTCAATCTAAAAATGGGGACTTTTTTTTTTCATAGTTCCTGAACAGATTTGGTGAAACGGTGAATCCACGCTACCTTCTCTCTCTGAATCTCGCTGCGGAGGTGTGAGATCTTGACCTTCATGGCGTCAAGCTCTTCATCGGGAACCTGGGGGATGGTAAGTGGCTCGGTCTCCTCGGGGCCCTGGAAGGTCAGCTCAGTCAGGGGGATGTACCACTTACTGTCATACTGTTGGTTTTTACTGCAGTGGGAGAGAAAAAACGAGAGTGGATGTAAAGGAAGTACAAAAGGAGTGGATTGTTAAAGACAGATAGTGTGGATGAATGGGGGGGGCGGTAATCTTCAAGTTGTTGTACAATTTGAAAATTTGAAAATTTGAAAATTGTACAACAATTAAGAAGCATTTGGTCATTTTTATTTGGAAAGATGTATTTCTATTGAGGTAAATAACATGATATAAGACCAGCAAAGTGCTGAATAGTAAGATGTCAGTGTGTGAGAAATCTTGTGTAACTCAGGTCTCAGAAATCTCATTAATAGTGTGATTTAAGCCAAAGAAAGAAATGTTAATTTGAGCAAAAAAAAAAATTTCAAACTATAATGACATAAAATGTGAGATATCTGACAATCTTCTGTACGGCTGCAAAGTTGGGAATCTATGTATTGTGGTGTATGTCACTGTGGCGGTCACTCTTAAAAAAACAGACAGGTTTCTTACCCTCCGATCTGTTTCTTCAGTTTGGCACAGAGCAGCAGATCAGTAAAAAGGAAGACATGCCGTAGCTTCCTGGCTCCCTCCACCAACTCCACCATGAAACTGTCCCTCAGAAGCTGACGGCTCTATGGCAACAACAACACCAGATAGAAAACAGTTAGTTTGCAGAGCCTTTGTATTGGGATACATCCCATAGATGAATGCCTTCTCGTCTCTTCCCACCTTACCATTCCTGTTTTACCAGCAAGAAACATAGAGGAGACAAGGGAAAGAACGGAATGGAGGTAACGAGGAAGCCAGGGAGACTCCTTATCATCAAAAATATCCGCTTCACTCAATCATCAGTGGCAAAGCTCACGTGCAACCTACTTATGTTCATTGAATATTACACATTATTACACAAAAGGCGTGGAGGGTCTTGCATTAAATTGCAGGAATTAAACAAATCACCTGCTAAATGCATTTGTCATATTCTGGCATAAGCATCAATTTTATATTCTGACATAATCATCAATTTTACATTCTGGCATAATCATCAATTTTCCGTGTTATAGAGGAATGAATGAGTTAATGGCAGACTGGGAATCACTGATGTCAGACTATGTAATGAGATGTGTAATACTGTCATTTTCCAAAAGGGGGCAGTGATGTTATTTTGCAAATAAGAAAACACATTTACAAGAATGGACTTTGAATAATAACGGAGCAGAGAAATGCCAAACCACAACTAAGTAGTAAATGATCCACCTTCACATGCTCATAACCTTGGTTTTACTTGTTGTGCGGGGTATAATAAACAATTAAGCAGGAGAGGTTCACTTTGAAAGACAAACTGAGACTAAAATGACATTTTGTATTTTAACTCAGCAGGCAAACAGAGCAGTTATATATAGCAGGGAAGGGACCTTGCAATTGTGCCTTTTCTTTCATTCTTTTAATTGCACAAACCTGATTAATTTTGATTATTCTACAAGTTTCAAGCGGATTTCACCCACGTTGCCTTCAACATTTTGCTTGATTGTACCTATTTATTTGAGGTAATTACCTGATATTTTTCATCACACGTCATCATAGATAGATAACAATGTATTTAATTCAGAGTCAAAACATTAAAGAGTAGGCACTGCTTGCTGACAACATTTGACAAGAGGAATGACAGCTAATGGGCTATAACATTATCAATATGCAGAAAAAAAAGAGTTTTACAGTCCATACAAACCCTACAGCCCTACAAACCAAGCAAATCAGAAAGTAGTGATGTCCACCAAAATCTGCTAAAATCAAATCTTTTTTTCTTCCGTCTCACTTCCGTGTTGTTCCAGGGGCCACACCAGCACTCGACCAAGCCAACCTTATAACGCCATGTCAGCAAGGCCATGCCGCGTGACATCCCACTTGTTCAGGACCAATCACATCCCTATCTTCATCTTTGTGCCCTCCTTTCCCCCTTCCTCCTCTCCTCTCCATCATGACCACACAGCTACTGTCACCGCCAGAACAGAAGTGAAGTGGAGCTGATTGCTTGTGTAGGAAAGGTTTACGTGCTTACAAAAAACCTGACTGGACATCTGCTTGCAAAGAGGAGGATCACGCTGTGTCACTCAGTGTTAATGCTTGTGCATGATCGAGAGGGTGAACGGAGGGTGAGCAAGACAAAGAGAACCTGAGAGTACAGCAAAAGGGAAGTAAATGGCTGAAAGAGACAGGAGAGAAGGAGAAAGTAGAAAGAAGAAATGAGAGAGACAGATTAGCTCCCAATTGGAATACATAGCATGCTGCAGTTTTTGACTGTACCCAACTCAGCCCCACTGCAGTCATCTGTTGTTGAGGCATTCGTGCACAAGCACTTGCAAGCACACATGAAGATGCAGCAGACTACAATCCTGTTTTGATCCCCAAAATAAGGATCCAATTCCCATTGGTAGATGTAATTATTCATTACCAGCTAGATAATGAAGCCTGCAATGATGATGACCTGTGATAGAGAACTACCAGATGAGTTGCCTTCTTTCTATATGGCATATTTCTCTAATGGCAACTGGCATCCTACACCTGTCAGACCAATACACACACCAACTCATCTCATGATCTAGTTTATGATGTAACATAGACTTGAGTCCCTGGTAAGTATTTACTGTAATGATCATCTTTCAGGCTTAATCTTTGGGTTTAGGGACTTTTCCACAAGAACAGCACATCTATGAAGTGGTTCCACATGCAATGCAATCCCCCTGAGGATATTTTCTAACTAGAATATTAAACAAGTCTCCATGTTGCTTGTCTATGTTACTTCCATCAATTGACATTCTATCATGTTGATCTATTTTTAGGACAAGTTGCCTGCTATTCAGTAGTTAGAATAAGACATTGGTCAGACTGCTCTGCTTAGTTTTGGCACATTACTCAATTACAACAACAAACTAAAGGAAGGAGGAATCCTGAAGCTATACTGTGAGGCAATACTTGTACTGTATATTAAAAGCACCAATGTATCAGTCTGCTCCAATTGGCCTTTATCCTGGATCCTGGATTTGTGGTTTAAATGGCATTTAATCCATATGTAAAATAGAAATACTGTAGATACATACATAGAAACAAGACCCACAGTCAGGCTAACAGCTCTGTTAGGTCCAGGAGAGCTTTGAGCTAAATGCTAATGTCAGCATGCTAACAACACACCATCTTAGTTTAACATGTTACCATGCTACCATTTAGTAATGGACGGGAATGCCGTTAGTTTTGCAGATATTTAGTCATAAACTAAAGAATTGGAAAATCTGAAATTAGGAACTGGTGCAGTAAATATTTCACTGGATTTGACCTTTGACCTGACCAAAGTCGTTAGGATTCCTTAAATTTTAATGGCTGAGACATTTCACTAAAACCCTAGAACCCCCAGATGTCAACCTCATGGTGGCTACACTATAAAGAAAAAGACAGGAAGCTACATCCTCTACTTGTTCATAACATATTTGCACTACATTAGACTGTTATTGTACAGTTTTGTGTTTTATACTTCTATCTCTTTTTATATTTGTATAATTACTTATTTCTTCTGTCTGTATTCTCCTCCTCCAACTTTGCCCAGGCTGTTTGCCCAGCCAGCTAGTGTTTGCAACATGCTTTTTCCCACACCCTGTTCAGCCGTGATGTAGCGTGGCACTGTGGTACCACTCTATATCGCCAGTTGGCTGTGGTCACAAGACAGAATACACCTGACCACATCGCTGTGACCTTTAGACCAACAGAGGCCAGTTCAGCCATGTTTTTGCTCCTTCCAAAAGTAGTGTGGACTTTTTTTATAGATGGTAATTAGAGGAGACACCAAACTAAGAATGCCGTTCTCTAATTATCCTACAGAAAAGTACAAGATTAGATTAGGTTGGATTACTATACAAAAAGTACCCTAACTGCAAAACTATAAACGCTGACTCATGCGGATTAAAAATGAAGGGTCAGCAGAATTGTTGCACATTAGATTTGTCTTCACTTACAGGTGGATGAACTGGACTTCAAATGACCCACTGAGAAACTACGCAGCCCATCAATCTTCAATAATAATCCTCTTCTCCACTGATCTCATGATGAAGCGATGAAATAAAAGGAGGGATGACATCTAGATTAGGAATTAACAGGCTTCTAATTGTGTGGGAGTGAATGGGAATCGGGATAAAGCAAGAATGGCCAACAAAATCAGCTGTTTAACCTGCATATTTTAATCTGTCAATACAAAATCCCTAACAAAGGTTCTGACTCCATCAAATCAGAATTCAGAGATTATGATTATTCATTTTTGAATCAGAAACTAAACAGAAAAAGTGCGTAAAAACAATAGCCTAAATAATGCTGTTCTAGTGAGTTGTTTTATTTTAACACTGAATGAAGTTTACTGTTTTATCTTTGAGTGCAGACACATATTCCAATTCATCAGTAATCTGATGAATTTATAAAATGTGCTCACGCTGCTGAATTTGCTTTGCTACTGGGGGGAAAGCATCCTTAACAAACCAGCTGTCTCAGCGCATCAGATGACATTTTCATAATATCAAACAGCCAGTAGGAGAAATGTGACTTTATCTACAGTATTTCTCATAATAACTGAATGAAACATCAGCAGCACCAACGTGGAAGGAGAGAGACGTGAGGCAGAATGTAGATTAAATATTGACCATCTTCTAGAGGAGCTGAGAGCGTGTGCACAAGTAATGGGACACATTTCCAAAACAACCGTGTTTATTTTTAGAAGACACGCTTGGAGGGGCTTCTCGGCACTTCTCGGCTCTTGTGTATTCTGTAGTTGTATATGTGTAAAACAATTGTGTGCATGGGGACCAGTTATTATAGAGACACTCTCACACACACACACACACACACACACACACACACACACACACACACACACACACACACACACACACACACACACACACACACACACACACACACACACACACACACACACACACACACACACACACCACACACAGTCACATCAGGAGCACATCTTTCCCACAAGCAAACAAAGCAAAATGAGAGGTGAATTAAGAGTTAGGCAGCACCATCATTTGCATTTTAATTAAGCAGCTTGTGTTTGTCCCCTCCCCTCATCTGGCTGGGCCAGGGCCTCTGGGGGCCACTCGGGCTGCTCTGCTCCTGCATGCCTCCACTGATAAACCACAGGTTATTACTACTGTGTATGGATGGTAAGAGTGACACTTCGGCACTCCTTGAATCGTCTAAATTTCAGGTCAGATCAGTAATAAACAAAAGGGTTTCCCACACCCTTAAATCACTTAACTCTGAGAACGGACAGATCAACACTATGCTAATGTTTGTAGACTCAGTGTTCCTTTGACATTTCTGATACTACAGCTACTACAGAGCATTGTGTGCAACCAAACAAATCTCCAACACTTAAATTAACAAAAAGAAAGTTACAACTCATTAGTTCTGTAAAATGTGTGAGCCCACTTTCACGATCAGCCACTAAAAGCTAATGTATACATTTAATAAATTTAATTTAGCCTACACAAATCCTGCACTCATCAAATTGATGTTGACTTTACATGAATAGAAAATAATGAGGGCAACTCCTTTACTAAGTTAAATCATGGCAAATCGATCAAAAGCACGTAAAAGTACAGTTAACACTGTAACAATGTTAATGTGCACAGACATTGTGGAGAGGTCAGAGAATGGATTCAACTTCAGCAGACCGACCATTAAGGAGGACGAGGGAGTGCTGACTTGGTAACTCAAATTACTTAATCATTTAATGTAATTAGAGATATTAAAACAACATTACAAACACATCTCTACTAGACCTTCTTATTAAATGCAACATCAGCTTCCCAACTTTCCAGGTAAAGACAATCTCTTTTTTTAAGGTTTATTTTTTGGGGCTTTCATGGCCTTTTATTGACAGGAGAGCTTGAAGACAGGAAAGGGGAGAGATAGGGTGGATAAAATGCAGCAAAGGACCACTGGTCGGACTCGAACCCCGGCCCAAGGACTCAGCCTACATGGGGCGCACACTCTACTGGGTGAGCTAGAGGTTGCCCCAGCGACAATCTTTTGAAGCGAGTTATATGTCGCAGCTCAGTCGATGACATGTAGACAAAAACCTCAGGCATATATATTCTATTTACTCCAAGGTATGATATAATGAGCACCATTGATTTCCATGAGCTGCTTTCATGTAGGCATACTAAATATTTGATGACTGGTGTGGAGGTCTGGACAGACTTGGATGGAACTGGGGCCTGCAGGGGTTGGAGGGGGAAGTGTGTGCGTCCGGATGAGTGTGCATGTTCAGTGGCAAACAAGAGATAGAATGCAAGTGAATTAAACAGATTAACAGTGGTGTTTTGGGTGTGTGTGTGCGTGTGTGTGTGTGTGTGCGTGGGTGTGTTGTGTGTGCGTGTGTGTGTGTGTGTAAAGGGTGCGGTAAGACCCCCTGTGAGCAGAGGGGGGGCCCGGCACAGCCTTCTCCATTTATGAATAAATTTCTTGGAATCTGACAGTCAGAGCAGACCGGTGGCTCATTACAAGGCATATGTACGGGGAGTGTCACCAAGCTATCAATCAAGAGGTGTCCATTCAGTGCTCAAGTTACTCAGGGATGCAGAGACATGGGGGGGAGGTTTTTTAGTGAGGGGAGGAGTGAGTGTTGTGGTGTGTGTGTGTGTGTGTGTGTGTGTGGTGTGTGTGTGGGTGGTGTGTGTTGGTGCGTGTGGTGTTTTGAGTACGGGGAGATGGAGGGATGGTAAGCCACAGGAGAGAGACAGAGCAAACAGAGAATCACCCTCAACAAGGCAACCCTGGTATGACCATATAAGGGCATGGGCTCTGCTTTAGGCTGCAGATTGGCAGCGACTCCATGGTTATTGAGTGGGCGGGCTTATGACATCATCATGCTTAACACCAGAACTGGAAAGAGTTCAAATGAAAAAAATACTTTTCCATATATTATCTTTACTATCAGCTGTCTGTAGAGCAGTGGAGGAAACAGATTGCTTTGTATCACCTTTGAGTCTTCTTTTAGTTACAATAAGTCAAAAGTCATTACGGGACAGTCTGTATAAATCAGAATTTGATGTATTGTTATTTGCTGCCGTTCATAGTCATGTTTTCATTGATACATAAAAAAACAAAAACATTTCTAGATGTTGTAACCCGCAAAAAATCCATGCTTATCAGCTGTTTGAAGAGGAGCACGCCAATAAGGTATACAACTGGGCTACATATTGGGGCTCATCTCGACTCATCAAATTATTATTATTATAATTATTATTATGTAAATCTCACCTCTCCCTTCTTAACAGTCATAGACTGCCGTCGGGGCGTCGTCTCCTCATTGATGCTGGAGAGGAAGTTCTGGGAGATCCGCAAGGCGTCCTGCAGAAGCGGGTGGTCCGGGTGGCTGGTGGGCGTGTGTTTGAGCAAGTCCTGGAGTACAGCGGTAGATGGAGAAATATTAACTTTAAACCAGGTAACAAAAAAACAAACACATATTAAGGTATATGTATGAACAATTCATATTATCATTGGTCATTCTTCCTCTCCTTAATTCTCTTTTCTTTTCCGTTTGAGCTTTTTAATGCTTAAACAATGCAGTCAAACAAAAGTTGTCTAAAAACAGTGCACATAGGTTATTACTTTTTCATAGTTACAATAAACTAAGCCCTGAATCCTAACAGTAAATTGTGAAATTAAGTTTAAAGGCAATCTTTATCTATAACTTAACTATCATATCTAAATCTATTTAGAATTGCAAATGTAAATATTTCTTTATAAAGACTTGGGTTTGGTACTGTTGGCAAAAATATTTTACAGATTACAGATTGTGATAGTGACAAAGCAGATTTGTAAGGAATCCATAAAATGAAAAACAATTGTTGTCCGGTCGGGTTTTGATCACCTGTGCCATGCCTATAAGGGTTAATTGTGAGCAACATGTGCAATTAAAATAAGATTTGTGATGTGACATTATTATGATTTGCTGCTGCCTTAGCGCTCAGTCGTACTTACATGAAGTACCAACGTGCTGCGAGTCACTCTGTCCACTGGTTTATATAGTAAAGCTGTACATGAAAAAAAAGAGAAACCAGACTGAATTATTATAATATGCCAATGTACTGTTCATATTTTAATTTATGTACAGTATATATTTTATTAGATAGAATTAAGTAATCACTAGCATGATGTGATATGTGACTGACCTTCTAGAGAGTTCTTGGCCGTCTGGTCCTTAGAATCCTTGGGGCTCCTCACCTTTAGGTTCTGTTTGGAGACAAAAGGCAGGTTCAAAGAGGAAACCCCTTTTAAAAAGACCTTTAAAAAACAGTTTAGCATGTTTCAGCCATATGTTAAAAATAGAGAGGTTATTATCCTTGCTCAAGCATTAAGGTCATGTACTTCCAGATTAATTATGGCTTTTTTTTGCCATTGCTTTTCCCCTCACCATCTTGCTTAGATGGCTTAGAGTCATGCATCATTACTCAGACCATTAACAACCACCGATGATGAATTCCCCATACTGCATGTAGACACCAGCCTAACGCTAACTGGTAGAGCTCATAAAACAGAGACGAAGACTGATGGTGTACCAGAAACTGCTTGAAAAAATGTAGGAAAAAAATGTAGAAAAAAGAGCTAGAGGACGTAGCCAGAGGTGTACATATGCTCTGTTTTAATATACAACATACTGTAGTTCAAATAAACCTTCCACAACAAGAACAAGTTATAGTAATGAAACATACTTTTTAAAGGCTGCATCTGAACCCATTCTTATAGCTGCTGGACAAACCCCCAAATGTATGACGAGAGCTGTAATTTTTCACAATTCCCACCCTGGTTAGATTGGTTGAATGTAACGCTGCTGGGAATGTAGATTACTAGTTTAAAACCACCGTCAATTTTCTTACATCAGCCTCCAAAACTAGATTGGAGGCATGAAAATAAGCGTTTTCAAATCTAAATTGTCTAGGATAAAAGAAATTGTTCTGAGCCCTCGGAGCTGTTGGAAACTTGTGTTTGGAGAAAAGATAAATGTACAAATTCATTATGCTGTCACGGCTCATCTATGGTCTGTGTGCAGGTGATACTGAGCTCAGATTTTCCTGGTCAGCAATGAGAATGAAACCAAGCAACCTTCCTCTGCATTGTTCCCAATCTAACTGACACGTGTAACTGAACACACACACACACACACACACACACACACACACACACACACACACACACACACACACACACTCACACACACTCACACACACTCCACACACACTCACACACACTCACACACACTCACTCACACACTCACACACACACACTCACACACACACACTCACACACACACACTCACACACACACACTCACACACACACACACACACACACACACCACACACACACACACACACACACACACACACACACACACACACACACACACACACACACACACCACACACACACACTTGCCTCTGGCTGCATTTTGTAAAGAAATATTCAGCAGAACATGCAAATTTAAATGCAGAGGAAATGTTAAAAGCTGCGTGGGTGAATAATGGGAGAGTTTTTTGCAAGTACACTGAATCAGGGACAAAACTGATAAGCAGTCGCAAAATAGACCCTTTCAATACAACACCTCTCAGAAACTGTTCCTTTTCCTAATACCACATAATTTAACACTCTGCTGCATGTCAGTTATCTTTTTGTCATCTTTGTGTGAGCATGTGACGCTGCCTTTCTCTTACAAACTGTCCAGCTGCAGCAGCAGCAGACTGGGCATGTTTTAAAAAATATATCGTATATATATTTAAATTAGTACACAGCTACACACGCCCAACTATTTTGACATAATAGTATTAGTAACAGAAACAGGATATCGCACAGTATAGGCAGGAATTATGGAACGCCAACAAAGAATTATGTGTAATGTTGGCAAAAATCACACCTGTGATAAATGTGCACAGAACATATACTTGTGTGTTGTCCATATCTAAATTAGATACAGCATTGCTCCACACATCAAAAACTTGTGAAACTCAATTGGATAAGTTGCTGGTATGTAGAGGGTTAGGTGTCTGACTGAATGATTTTACACGGTGGTTAAATGACCCCATAACAGAGATCACAGCCTCAACTACAGCAACAGCTTTGATGTACAGCTTTCCCCACATCTGGATTATCACTTTAAATAAAAACGAGCATTTCAACCCCTTAGTTGATGTTGTTATCCATTCTTTTCTCTCTGCTTCTTACCTCGGAGATTTCAGCAAACTGTGTGTTAGCCTGGCAACACTTCTCCGCCGTCTCCACAGCCAGTTCGTAGTTATCCACAAATGCTCGGTAGACTCCAAGCTGGCTGGCCTGATGGAGAAAGAAGAGAAACAGAGGAGGTTGACATACTGAAATGTTGGTCAGTAAATGTGATTTGTGAAGAGCCTGCAATTAATCATTTAAATCCAAAAATATATTAATAATACAGTGACAGTAAACTCTAAATGAGCTTCTATATAGGAGAAATAAATAGCTAGTGGACAGCATTCACTGTGCTCTCAGAAAGAACAGTTCATTGTAAAGACAGAGGTAGGAGGAGGATGGAGGAGGGGGGATGGGGAAGGGAGGGGGGAGGATGGAGGATCTATGAGCGAGGATGAAGGAGGGAGGATGGAGGGCGGAGGATAGAGGATGGAGGATAGGATGGAGGATAGGATGGAGGAGCTATAAACGAAGATGGAGGAGGAAGGATGGAGGAGGGATAATGGAGGATGGAAGGTGGACAGGGAGGATAGGATCAATAGTCCTTCTTCCTTTTAATTTCCAGCATTTTATTTCTAAACTGCTCTAAACATAACACCAAACTACTTGAAATAAGTAGAAAGAAGAAAACGCATTAGAGATACACATGAGACATTGAAAAGCCAGACAAATGGAGGCACAGCTGCATGATGTAGCATGCTCTTTATGGCCAGTCACTACAAATACCTCTGACTGAACTGTTATTATAAAGCCTCCACTTTAAGAAATATGTATAAGTGTGAAATATTGGACATCACAAATGGGAAGATCTTTACAATAGAAACTATAAAGTACATCTCGACCTTCCCAGTGTAATTAATATAAACAGAAACTGCAGTAGTGTGATGTATAATCGTTAAAATTTCATATCTGAGCTTTGGTCCAGTCAGCTGCATCTAAGAAACTGCATACGTGACTCACAGACAATCAGCAAAGGAAAGACAGATCACGGTCACAACAACAGCATGTAGCCACGGTGCACCTTCACAGCCGGGCCCGTTTCCGTAGCAACCGGTGAGAGCTGCACTGTGGCGGGATGGGTAATTAATGATTGGTGTAACGGAGGCTATGAAAGCACATTTAGGAAGCTGGATGGCTGAATGAAACTCCACCAAACGCTGCCTGCCAGTGCTGCGATCCATCTCAAAGGCGAACAAAGGGACAATCAATTCTCCTGAACAAAAAGCCAGAGGAGGAGAGAGTACAGTGGAGATGGGCTATGTGTGTAATGTTCAAGAACCACACAACCACCCACACGCACACACTGACAAGGCACAACACAAAGCTCTTCATGAACTATCATATTGCTATATTTCTGAGCCTATGTGGAGCTTTAGTAATTTGGGCAGATGTTTTTTGTCCTTTCTAGAGAACTGGCTTGAAGAGGAATCCAGGTTTATTACAACGCGGTACTACTTTCGTAGATCAAGCCATGCTTTCTATCTGTTCTAGCAGCATTGTACTCGTCGCTGAGATGTGGTACCATGGCAACAAGACTGTAATAAAAGTCAACAGGGTGAGAAATGAGCGGTCAGATGATCAGACTTATGTTTAGCCTGACTATCTAAACCACCGGAGATATTTGGAGATTAAACCAAAAGTGAGTCCACCCAAAAGCGGGTAATAACCGCTCATTGCACAGGAACACTCTTCATGCACAACTGCGGTAAGTATGGATAAATAGGTGCGGGTCAAATCTAAAACAGGAAGTCGGTCGGTAAACTATGATCGATACAATTACAAGTTTGTGTCTTTGTGTTCTAACTGACCTCTCCTGTCCTATCCAATGGTAGGCCCAGGTTGCAACAAAACTAGAATAAACCTTTAAAACTAGGAGGCTCGGAGACTTTACAGTCAGGGCCCTGAGGCACTGGAACAACCCACGGCAGGAAATAACTCTGGCTGAGTCAGTGCTTGTATTGTTGATTATTCATTTGTTGCCTTGAGTGTAGTACTTTGTAATTAAATTAGACTAAAAAAAAAGGACTACTACACATCTTTAAGCCAATAACTATTCCTTTTTCAAATTGACTCCCCTAACATCTTATTTTTAGGCACAACCCCTAACCCTTCTCACATGCCCTGATCTCTGCTGTCATGGGGAGGTGTGAGATTCAATTCTGGCAGGAATGTGAAGTCACAAGTTTTCTAAACATTGTTTATCGCTGGCCGACAACATGTGTATTGTAGTGTTTGGTAAATCTTTAAAAAGTCCATAAAATCGCCAAGAGCCACCGTGAAAAAAAACACAACAAACTGGAAATGAGTCCCTCTTTTTTGAACAAATAACATTCCTAACACGTGTTTTTTCAAATACTCAACGATGAATTTCAGGCAGCATAATAGTTTAAAAAATGGAAATTTGCACATACATCTGCACACTTGGAGGAAGTAAAGTGGTAGAAGGCAAGGAGAAAAGCAATTTTCACAATCCTGCAATCCTGTGTCCTGCCCTGGGCCACACAATCTGCACTACAGCGCAGGCCATTCAGAGCGTGACAGTTTGACTGTGGAGAGAACAGAGAGCCCGAGAGCACACAACGCTGTGAAGGCTTACCGAATGTGCGGCTGGAGCTACAGTATCATAGCGGAAAATGGCTTTGGATGATGAAAGAAACTGCTTGGGTGTTTGGATTTCTCAGTTCGGGATTTGTCCTGTGTGCGAGTTTGTGTGTAATCCATAGCGGGAAACAACATTAAGAAAACAGCCTCATGACAGACTTCGGCCATTATACGAGAAGGCTGGATTTAGCTACAGTACTTGATTCGTATGGGAGTTTTAGGAGACTGAGATATTTTCTTACACAGGGAAAAAAGTACTGTTTAGTTCACGATAATATAATGATATGAATAGACAGAATTAGAACAGATGACACCCTTCATTTGCCAGCAGAGCAGGAGTCTGCAGCTATGCTGGCAGATCTGTGAGTGCTGCTTTGAGCTCAATAACATTAGCATGCTGACATGCTAACAATGCCAATACCAACATGCTAATGTTTAGCAGGAATACCCTGTTCACCATCTAAGGTTAGAGTATAAGTATGCTAAATTTGCTGATTAGCACTAAACACAAAGTAAAGCTAAGTCTGATGGGTATCATCATCAATCCATCTCAGTTGCTGAGACATTTCACACAAAACCTCATGGTGGCCCAAAAGGAAAAGTCGTAATAATCAAAGACCTTAGGCCTCATTATGGGGAAACATGCAACATTTAGTCAAAGTGAAAATTCGGTAGGCTTCGTTCTCTGGAGACGATGAATGTCTGTACGTATAACCTTTCATGGCAATTTAGCAGATGAGATTTTTCAGTCTGGACATAGTGGTGGACCAACTGACAGCCCGACATGGCCGTCTCTGGAGCCACGCTTCTAGCATTGCTAAAACCATTTTAATTAAAATGCAGTGACCCAAAGAAAACCTGAAAAAGAAGTGACTGAGATGTAGATGTGATGGAGCTTGCTGCTGGAAAACAAGACCTATCAGCTGTGTGGACTTGCTGCCCCGCAAACCCTAATCCTTGTGAGAAAAACAACTGCAACCAGGTGTAGTAGATCTAAAATCTAACATGATTCCACATAAGCATGGTCTATTGGTCTATGGTCCAGGATTTATCCAAAACCTGATTTGCTTTCGATTACAATTGACAAAACCAGGGAACAGCCAAAGGGGAAATCAAGGGATGTATCAGCAAATTTCACTTGTCAATTAGTCAAATAAATCATCCCAAACTCAAACAAATCTTAGAACTCCTTCTGTCCATCAACATACTTTCTTTAATGACATAAGTATTCATTTTTAGATGAATAACAGACAAGCAGATGTCGCCTATTCTCTGACATGTTGAATAAGCTCACTAAATCACAGCTGCCACCTCAGAAAATATTCTTCACTAAAATATATCGGAGCAAAGAACAATTTGTAAGTTGGTTGTGTGGGGCCAAATACAGGATCATTCGTTTATAAATTCACAGAATCAGGCTTTTTTTTGGTCCTCCATCTCCGAAGAGCAACATTCAAAGCCAGTTTATCAGTTTGCCTGTCTGTCTTCATGGTGTAAAACCTTCACTTTGTCGCTGTGTATAAAGTGTGTGTCTACGAAGAGAAGAAGTGTGATTTAGACCTATTTTTGGTCTTCAAACACTTCTCTCTGACACTCATGCTCATTACTTGTCAGTGACGCTTTGCCTCTTCCTCTTTTCTCTCCGTCTCTCGCCTTCCTTGTTCTGATGTTTTATGATTCCTAAGCCAGTCTGCTCCCCTCGCAGATTTCCAAGTCATTGTGAAACAATATCAGAGTGGTTGCCGCAGCCCAAATCTACTTGCCTACCTGACTCTCATCCTCCCTCAACCCTCACTCCCCCAAATCCTTGCCTGTATCACCTCCTCTACTCTCATCTATTCTCTTCCTCCCTCCCTTTCCAACACCTAACGAAACATCTGTCGTGAGATTTTTCATTCTTTTCAGTTTTGTAGACACTGCGTCTTCTCTTTCTGACTTTTATTAACTACTGTCTGGAGAGAGGGAGGGAACGGGTCAGAAACTGTGTGAGCGTGTGCATGTCTACAATCACTCTCAATATCTCTGTTTTACCCACATTAAAACCATGACGTCACATCTTTGTGGGACAGTTATGTTGGATGGAAAGGCTCATGTAAAGTCAAGAAGCAGTTTTTTAAAGCTTTTAAAGAAATCATTGGATAAACACTGGATTTTGGCGTATGGCTCTATGACGATAAAAGATCCAAATTAAATCCTAATTTCTTAGCTAAGAGAGAAGAGGAGCCTTTTGAGTTATTAAGTGTATGTGTGTGTGTGTGTGTGTGTGTGTATTGCTCATATTTATAGCAGCTTCCTCGAGACACAAAGCACACAGTGCAGCGATGGCCTCAGCTGCCTGAGGCAGAAAGACGGCTTTGTGAAACACGCCTGCACCTCCCTCTGTGTGTGTGTGCATGCACGTGTGTGTTCAAGCATAAGTGATTCTGAGAGGGGGGGAGAGACAGAGAAAAAGAGACAGGGAGAGGAGCAGTATTTCGGATGGAATTAACAAATGATTCATTGTGGGTTAATTGACCCATTGTGAAAATGATTAAATAGACCCAGTGTACATTTGGCCCTGACATCCTTGGCAGAAACTGCTGGAGGGAAGAAGAGACTGTGAGCAAGCGGCTGTTCAGGAGGAAATAGGAAGGGCAGGACAATTCAGATTCAATTTGTCTAAATTTAAAATGATAAAGAAGAGCATCAGTACTAAAATCAAAACTACATTTCTCTTATTGGTTTATTGAATCACGCTAACAGATTTTAAAGCCTCCCAAATGTCACTCTAGCAAAGGGGTTTTGCTTTAGGTCTGCGTCCATAGGTCAGGAGACGCAGCTGTAGTACCCTGAATGTCATCTCTAGTTCGGTCAACTTTTCTAGGTGCCCAATGTTGTCACTTCGATTAGGGGTAAAGTCAGGCAGTAACATCTGCCATCGTGGGTACAGACACACAAACTGCAACCCCAAATGCCCCAATCCCTGAATTGATCTCTTTCTTTTTCCTCACCAGTTTCTGGAAGAGGTCGCCGACTCTCTGGTGGTGGCTCCACTGCTGGACGCGGGGCAAAAGTCCGTCATAGAACTCCCTGTGGATCTCATAGAGCTCAGGCACTTTGAAGAAGATGGTTTCTATCTGGGCCACGGTAAGCACGGGCTGCGACGTTGTAGCTGCGGCCTTCAGAGGCTTCATAGGCTGAGAGGAACAAACAGTGGAGATAACAGGTATAAATAGGGCTGGGTACCGAATTAAATACTTTTTAGGTACCAACCGAATTGCCTCTGAAGTATTACAAATCAAAAAATGCCTTGTCATTCAATTCTTATTTTCAATACCTAATGAGTCAGCAACAGTAAGCCAATAAGCATGCAACACGCTTATGTTTTTTAACAATACCCGGCCTAGGTATAAAAGTTGCTTTTGACCCGTAAGCACCTCAGACATCATGTCTCTTTCTTTTTAGTTGTGTTGCCTTTATGACTCTATTCTACTTCCACCAGACACAGTAACAATATCAGTCATTTTTCTGGCCAGATGATGGATGTAAGTCCAATAATCATTCTTCTTCTAGCATTGTTTCGGTCTTCACAAACTCTTCATCTGACTCTTTAGACACTACAGTAAATGCGCCACTATGTTTTATTTACTTCATATCACCAAACCTTATAATGTTTTAATGTCTCTTTCTTTTTTAAGTTTACTATTTGGTTTTGGGTTTTTTATGTATTTATTTGGCTATTATTAAATGTGTCAACGTTCAAATTTGCATCTAACAGCAAAAAATAAATATCAAATGTGATGAGTCTCTCAATAAATAATTCCATATCTAATTTGCCTAATCAAAATGTGTGTGTGTGTGTGTGTGTGTGTGTGTGTGTGTGTGTGTGTGTGTGTGTGTGTGTGTGTGTGTGTGTTTGTGTGTTTGAGTGTGCTCGTGTGCTCACCAGCAGCAGTGCCTCCAGGTGACTGAGGTATGTTTCCTCAGTGGCCAAGATCCCAGACAGGACCCACTTCCTCATCTCCAAACCTTTTTCCAGGTCACATTCAGTCTGTAGCAAACACACAGACATATAATAATAGAGTTAACAAGACCCAGCAATGCAATAATATGCACAACAATTGATCCATCCATTGATGATTGTACATGCCCTTCTATTCTTTAACTTTTAACTTATCTTCTTTTCTCAACGGTTGTCACACTGGATACTTTTTGTGTCTGAGGCATGGCGAACATTCAAAGCATCCTATTATTCCTTACACCAGCTGTTAAAAGGACTTCTAATATCACTTGTGAGTACATCTCAAATTAAAGGGTTTCTAGTTCTTAGCTGAGCTTTGCAGGTTTGCGGTTTGTGAGCGCCACAGCCTAGTAAATCAAACAGCAACAATTGCACCTTCGAAAAATCCTCCCCGGTTGCCTCCCCATCCCCTTCAGCCGAGTCGAAGCTCACTGAGGAGTACGGACATCAAAGACAACAGAGAGACAGAGAGATTCCTCAGGCTGTCTTGTTTAACCACAAACTCTGAAATAACTCAAACAGGCAGGGTCTCCCATGGGAGCAGGGTTGGCGTATAAATATGTGTCTGTAAGAGAATGCGCAAGTGCCGAGAGCACGCGCGCACACGCACACAGCATCAACATCCGATTCCTTGGGCTATGAGGAGGAGGAAAGAGAGGAAACAGGGAGGAAGGGTGAGAGACAATGACTAAAATAAGAAGAGGAGAAGAAGAGATGGAGAGGGAGAGCAAGATAATGCAGATTCAGCCCAAGTCCATTGAAACAGTTATTGGTTGCAGCAAATGTTCATCCTGTCCAAACCGGCCGTGACTAGATCCTTCTGTGAGACAATATCTCCAGTCCTTGTTCTGTTCAGAAATAGCCATGAGAAATGCCTAAAATGATATTAGGTTTCAGGTTATTTTAAGATAGACTTGAACAAATGTGAACCTATCCTCTATAGTTAGACCTGGTGATTACTTTTCAGATGAATCAATATTAGATTATAATATATCATTTGTTTAGTCTAAAAAAAGTCAGAAAATAGTGAAACATGGCCATCATAATATATTCCAGAGCTCAAACTGGTGTCTTAAATTACTTGTTTTGTCCAACAAATACAACAAAAGCCAAATGAATTAGATTTGCAACAACATTGAATTGAGAAAAGCTGCACATCTCTACATTGTTTGGCATTTTGCTTAAAAACATACTTCAGCAATGAATTGGAAAAAAATGAAATGTTTTTGGGGTTTAGGTTTGTGAATTTTAAGCCACTTGTAATTCTACAACTACATGCAGCAGTATACTGTGCATGCTAAAACAATGTAGAGTATTCATGAGCCATACATAGGCCTAAAACCTATTTCCATGGCCACTGCATTAGCCCTCACCATGTACACTTTATTGTATTATATTGTATATGTGTGTAATTTTATCATTTGGTCTCTAACATGTCATAAAAATAGTTAAAAACATTTCACAATTTCCTAATATCCAAGATGACATCTTCTATGTCCTGTTTTGTCCAACCAACAGTCCAAAAACACATAAAAAATAGATTAAACAGTTAAAATAACTTTTCTGTCGATCAACTAGCCTCATAATCAACTAATCGTTCAGCTTTACTTTATTTATTTATTACATTTAGTTTGGAGAAATCAGGTGCAGAATGGGACAGTATTTAAAATGTAACCACATTGTCCTCCTCTTTATCAGTCTGTTTATGTCATCTTCAATAGTTAATACTGCCACTATATATATTCTCTCTCTCTCTTTGTCTCTCTCTCAGGTGAAGCATAGAGGAAATAATTCTGACAGACATGTATTATGCATCACACAGAGCTGTCCGGGGATCTGTGTTGTATAAAACAATATCAGAAAAAGCTTTAATTGCTCATGAAAATTGGAAAAGTTTCCTCCTTTTGAATTAAGAGTGCAAATTAAATGGTATTGAAAGCAAATATGTAATGCAATTATTAATTATGATTGCTCGTAAATGTATTAAGTTGCATTGCATTACATTACATTACATTTAGCTGACGCGTTTATCTAATATTGCTATATATATCAGAGGTCGTCCGCCTCTGGAAAAACTAGGGGTTAAGTGTCTTGCTCAAGGACACATTGGCTGATGAATTGCAGTGGGAATCCAACCCAGATCTCCCACACTATAGGGATGTGCTGTATCCACTGTGCCATCCCCATACATTTGAATCTGTCTGACTCAAAAGAAAAAGCCTGGGGCAGTAACTGAGCCCTGAATGTTTGTGAATTAATGAAAAATGAATGAAGTTATCTGACTTTACCCTCACAGGATATGCCCGCTGGTAAAATAGCCTGAGAAACACAAGGGTCCATTTGCAGCATCAAGAATATTTGAAGCAAAATCACATGGAGAAAACTTTAACATTCAGCCACATGTTACTAAACTACTGTAGCAGAGTGGAGACAAAAGTGTTTATTCATCGTTTCAGACCCCAGACAACTCCCCTAGGAAGTACCCACATTTCTAGACATATCATCTTTTATTCATCGTCGTGGCAACTAATGAGCCCATCTCTGGGTTCAGACTTAAAGGGGTGTCTGTCTGCAATTTTTGGGTAAAAAAAAATAAGAAACATTATTCCTGCTTGGGGTTTATTTGGGTTGGTGGGTCTATGTTCTCATCATGCCCAGCATGTGCAACAAAGTTAATATTTTACATTTGAACCCACGCTTAATCCCTTTCAGCTACACACCCGGTAGCGGTGGCTGTACCTAAAATGATTTATTAATTCTGATTTGCTTCTGATTTGTTTATGCACAGATAATGTTTGTGGGAGATGCACGACAATCAATGCAAACAGTGTTTATTTGACAAGCACAAGGACGTAGCTCAGGAGGTGCAGATAGAAGCCAAGCAGCAGCGGCTGTAATAACATTATTCCCCATGTCTCTCTCTTTTTACCATGGAGTGGAGGAGACTGTCAGCTCATATAAACATTCTGAGCCAGGCCAGAGAGGAGAGAAGTGAGAGGCAATGCATGCCCTGTTCCACACTTTATTAGCCATTTTCATTTTTCACTTTCCAATCTCTTTAGCATCCTGTTCTGCCATCCCTCGCTCTCTGAAAGGCCTAATGTGATTGCTTCCTATCTCCACATGTCTGCTAAGTAATGGAGCCGTCTTAGAATTATCCTGTGCTGCAAGAGAAAGGCATTGCTTTTTTTTAAATGCAGCATTACTTATAGTTATTTAAACCGCACTCCAGCCAGATGTGATAGACTTTGACAGAGTTGGTGTCTGCTATTGTTTTTTTTTTTAATAGTATGTCTTTAATTGCAAGGAAACAAGCTGTGCAATGCGGGAATTTTCAGTCCAGATGTGAGAGATCATAACAGAGCAGATATCACTCTTTCCAAGCCTTCTAATCCATGGAAGACAGTTATCTAAAGGTTTAGGGCTGGCTCAGTAGAAAATGAAATGACCTCCCCTCTTCAGGTCTTTGCCTCAAAGTGTGAAGTCAGACAGAATGAAGGAGCAAAGAAAATGAGGAGGATTTCGATATTTAAATATAAATCAGGGCTCCAAAGGAACAGAAAACAAACATTTATAGACTAAAGAGGAATTCTGTAGCCGGCGATTTGATTTTGATTTAATTTCGCCCTACAGCTCAGGCTGGGAAACTGTACATTCTGTAGGGACAATCTGCGGGGACCAATCACAAACTGGCTAATCAAACCCATTGGTGGGTTTAACCTGACATAAGAAGTGACGGCAAGCAGCTTTTTTTTTATCAATATAGCGACCACCGAAGCGCAGCAACCCATTGATGTGAAATCCGTCACCCAGATCGTTGGTCTGATTGGTGAAGGACTATCCAATTGCGTACAGAGTCATTAGAACTATGCCCGTTGATCACGCCTCTTGTGCAGAGAAAATACAGAGCAGACTCCCCAGACTAATGTTCAATCTTCCACACTTGAATCCAGCCAAGTACCTTCGTTGCATCGTTCCCCAACTTTCCCTCGTTTTAATTTTTTGGTCATTTCTACTGTCAATTAATAATATGCATTACATACCCAAGAAAATACATAAAAGTTGATATCTGTTTAACTTGGAGAGGGGGAGAGTGGGATTTGGCTGTCCTTCCTTGACCTACAAGAAAGTGTTACACTGTGCACTAGGATTGGATGTATGTGGTCAGCGTTTTTTTTGCAAAATTGTTTTAAAAAAAGCATTACAGCACAGTCCTCACACTTCCGCTGACTTCCAATCCCCCCAAGGCTTTCCTTGATTTTGAGAGAAAATGAAATAATCAGTATTGCTAATGATGATGACTCATCAGAGTGACATCATGAAAGCATCAGCCAATCAGAGCTTGTCTTGGCTTTGACTGATCGATTACAGAAGCCAACTGGGAGGATGGTTGACGCGTGGATGACCAAGGGCAAATCAAGGACGATGGCAACTCCATTTAAATGTTATTGAAAGCATAACTGGCTGCATGGATAATATGTTGATGGATACATGTTGTTTGGCTGTATAATATATTTAAATGGCCATTGGAGTCTGCTTCTGCCAACACTAAGCAGACACAGCATTGGGTTTGCTCTAGGAGTCTGCCTCTAAAAATGAGTTTATTCTGCAAATTGTCTTTATCATAATCTACAATGAATGTATCATTCTGCTCTGAGAGGATGTTTGCATTTCTGTACTTTAAAAAATTGTCTAGTGCAACCTAAAGCAGCAATATGGGGTGTGCGGGGTGTGGGGTGTGTGTGTGCATGGTTTTGGTTTAACTACATTTGTGGGGACCAAAAAACGGGAACAGTATACTTATTGGGGTCCCGACAGCTTGTTGGGACAAATGCTGGTCCCCACAAACGTTGAGGGCTGTTTGAGGGGGAAAAAAGATTTGGGGTTTTTGGTTTATTATGGTTGGGGTTTGGTTTGGTGAGGGTGGGTGGGGTTGGTTAGGGGATTTTGGTTTTATGGTTTAAAGGGTTTTTTAAGGGGGTAGGGAAGGGAAATTTTATCAATGAACTTCCCCCCAAAGATAGTGGGGGACAACTTGTGGTGTGTGTGTGTTTGTGTGTGTGTAAAATTTTTAAAAACCCTTTTAGAGTTCCCAAATTCAGGTCCCAAAAGGTTTGGGTTGCATTTAAGGGACTACCTTATTTCATTTATTTGGGAGATTTGACCCATCAATTTAGGTTTCCCGGCCTCACTCGCTTTATCAGACTGAGGGGGGGAGAAACTGAAAAAGCTTCGGGCCCCTTTATGCGATTTCTTCCCCCAAACACAAAAGGGGGGGAGAGGGCAGTATTAGCCTATTAAAATTTTTCCCCAAAAAACCTCTCTATCCCAATTTTAAAAATTTTTGCTTAGCATGGGTTTATTGGGCCCTTCTTTGGGGGAAAAAAAATAAAATTAAAAAGCAAAATAGATTCCTGGCTCTAGCATTAAAGTTAACTAAACTTTTTCTGACCTGGTTTTTGTGTGTGGTGTGTTTTGTGTGTTGGTGGTGTGTGTGTGTGTGGGGTATCCCCTCCGTTGGGAACCCCTTTAAGAGGGCCAGGGCGTCATATTTTTAAGGGGTTTTCCCCCGGTAAAGTGTAAAAGGGGGGAGGGTTAAAAGAACCCCAAAGGGGGAAAATGATGGTGCATTGAGGCATTTTGCCTTACCTGGGGTAGAAAAAACCAGACTCTGAGGGGTGATTTTTTTGCTGGATGACGGCCCCCTGGGTTTTTGGAGGCAGGCAAAAATTTTTCCCTTTTCCCAAACCACTAAAAGGGGAAATTTTATTTTTCGTCAATAAAAGATTTTTGATGGTCGGGATTGCTCTAAGAAAAGATTTGCCCACTTCCGATCCTGTACTGAAAAGGGGAACTGGGGTTTGGGTTTTTGGGAAAATATGGTTTTATGCGTTGTATCAATAGTAAAAGAAAATCCTTCAGTCAATTTCCAAAAGACAACTGTTGAGAAAATTTGCCCGATGCAATAGTCAGCAGGAGGAGATAGCGGGATGGCGTACTGACCGACTTGGAGGACTCTAAGGATCCAGAGGAGAGTGTGTCCCGACTGCTGCGGCTCTTGGAGCTGAGGTGCGGTGAAGATGACGGCGAGTCATCGATGTATGGCAGGATGTCGTGGTGCCTCCGCTGCTCCTCTGCGCGGTCTGCGTCGTAACCGTACGTGGGAGGGGTCCCGGTGAAATGACCATCTGTGACAGGGAAGAGAAAAAAAACCTTAAGTACCTTTTACATTCTTCTGACTTTGTTTTGACCACTTTTAATGTAGATATCAAGACATCTTTTGCAAATCAACAATAATTTAATATCTTTTTTTGCGAAACCCAACTTAAGTAAGCTTCAGTGTAACCACAGATCCATTAATGCCTTTACAATGCAAACAGGGTGGATTCCTACATTTACTGCTTGGCCTCGTACTCACACAAGGTTGTCATGCATTGCAGAGTTAATTTTCCAACACTAATTAATGCAGTTTTAGAAACTGGGGCACACAAAATGAGTTCCCCCTGCATCTTTGTTCGTGCACTCATACAAAAACATAAAGCTCTGAGAGGAAGCACTTGAAGAGGCTGACTACAAACTGGGTCAAGGTTCAAATAATCTGAACAATGAGTGCAGCATCCCTGGGGAAATTTTCAGCAACTTCCCTCTGACCTGCTTCTGAGGTGGGCGCTATCACTTTCTCTGTGGGAAAATAACAGCTCAGCCAGCACAAAGTGGTTTTGTGTATGATTCTGGGTGCTGATCTCTACAATGAGAAGTTGGAGAGAAAGAACTCAAAAAGAGATGGACGCACACAAACTACAATTTGATTACAAACAACTTGTTTTACGGCGCCACACTCAATGAGGCGATGCATTCCGTTTAAGTTCAAGTTGTGTACAGTGTGAGTATAGTCAGCGGTTCGGGGAATGTGGAGTGTAACAGCTGAGGGGAAGCCATCACGCATCTTTGATGCAAGAGAAGACCTTTTGCTCATCTCCTCCCACTCCTACATTCAACAGAGCCACACTTCTCAGAAAGCTGGCCGGGCCTCCTCTGTGCTGACTCAGACTAATAACATCCCAAGGCACTTAGTGTCAGACTCTCAAACCAGTTCATGCCATTTAAAAGCATTCTGTAGCTTTAGAACACATTCAGATGACATCTACTTCAGTACTGATCCTTTTCTATGCCTCTATTTGTATTGCTCTTTCATTGTGTTTTCTGAATTTTCCGCTTACACCAACACAGACATATGCTCTTAAAGTCATAGGTCATAGCGTGAGGAAAAACGAGAGAGAAACTGATAGAAAGAACAACGCAAGAGTGTTCAGGGCCCGTCTGACCTTCAGCCCACCCACCGCTTGCTGCGCTTACTCGCTGCTGCCTGTGGGCGGGTGCTGCCCACTGCGCCTGCTACGACCAACAGCATCCTGCCAGGCAAAGACCAACATAGAGGCTCTGTGTGTGTGTGTGTGTGTGTGTGTGTATGTATGTGTGTGTGTGTGTGTGTGTGTGTGTGTGTGTGTGTGTGTGTGTGTGTGTGTGTGTGTGTGTGTGTGCGTTTGCAAACTCTCTTCTCACAATGCCAAACCTTGCGAACCAAACTGAGTAGTTACTACACATTCTTCGTTCATTTTTAGTCTTAAGTATGGGCCTCTGCTATTATTTTGCAACCCCTGCACATATTCTGTTATTTACATATATCATAATTTCCAGACTTCTGCTTAATGTTTTGTGTTTTAACATTCATCATTTTCTTCTTCTTCTTCTTTGTTGACTGAATTGCAGTGTAGTATGATTTTAGGTGAGATTTGATGTATTCAAAAAGCACAGTCAGCTTTAGGGCTTCCTCTAGTTCATCCAATGAGAGCATTCGCCCCATGTAGGCTGAGTCCTGCAACGGCCCGTGTTAGAATCCGACCTGCGGCCCTTTGCTGCATGTCATCCCCCATCTTTCTTCCCCCTTTCATGCCTATCAACTTTAATAAAGTGAAAAAGCCCCAAAAAACAATCTTAAAAAAAAGCACAGTCAGAGCTGGTTGATGTGACTTGAAAAAGGGAAGTTTGGGGTCCCCTACTGGAGCTGCTGCCCATGCAACCCAACCCTGGATAAGCGGACGACGATGGATGGCAAAGCACATGCTTACACATTCAGCCTGTAGCAGTTAGCATTGATGTTTTAGCAGATTTAACCATATTAGAGATTGTTAACATTCAGAAACAACATGCTAACAAAAAGACATTGCACGTTTTTAGGTCTGATTCACTGCTATAAATAGAGGGTGTGAATGTGAAAAACACCAAATGGGAAATGAGTGAGTGGTATCCTGGCATGTTTTTCTTTTTGAATTTCCTAAACCACTTCTGTGTGTTCATGTTAGAGAGTATAATATATCTAGCTGACTAATTTAAAGCAACACCAAAGCACTTTTCCTCTTTTAGGTCCCCCAAAAGGTTGCAAACGGAATTAGATCAGATTAGATTAGATTAGATTAGATTAGATTGTACTTTATTCATCCCACAGCGGGGAAATTCCCTTATTACAGCAGCATTTTCTACAATAAAAGCAAAACAAACAAACACACAAACAAACAGGCAAACAACAGACAATAAGCAGAAGGTATGGCTGAATGTAAAGTGGCGTCAAATAAAGGTATTGTAAAGTGCGGTTGCCATAGTACAGAAAACAATATCGCAGTGTAAGTGTGTGACGTTAAAATTAAATTGAATATGTAATTAAAATAATATAGCAAAAGTAGGTAACCATAATATAAATTATATTTACCTGTGACCATAAATAATATTGAAAAATTAAGTACTTGTAATGGAAAAAAAATATAAATACAGATAATAAAGACATACAGAGTGTGTGGAGTAAATTAAACTTGAATAAAAACAATGAAATTGTCCACCACCATAATTCTTGTGAACCACTGAAACGATTTTGGAAACATTATTTTAAGGTACAAAAGAATCGTTGGTGTTACTTTAATCTTCCCACCACCTTGCTTCGGAAAAGTTCGGTCACTGAAAACACACTAAGGTTGTGTGTGTGTGTGTGTGTGTGTGTGTGTGTGTGTGTGTGTGTGTGTGTGTGTGTGTGTGTGTGTGTGTGTGTGTGTGTGTGTGTGTGTGTGTGTGTGTGTGGTCCCTCTTGATTAAAATTGGGCAAAGTCACAGACCAAAAACCACAGTCATGAATAATAATGATAACCTGTAGATACATTATTTGAAATGCCATATGACTCTGACTTTCTAGAGAACGTCTCTAAAATACAAAAGTTACAAGGTTTACAGTTCCAGTTTCCAGGCTTTTTACAAATAAGACAACGTGTTTTCTTCCATAACAAATGAAGGATTCATAAAGTAATTGTATATATATGTATAGATCAAAACAGTTGAGGCCATCACTAGTCTGCTGATAGGCTTACCAAATATAGTGTTCATGTATACTTTCAAACCAGCAGTTTCCAATGGGGGAGGGACTGAGCTTTACAAGTCTGTTAATGGGTCACTATAGCCTGTGGTCGTCAAACACTAGACTTCAGTCTGTCCACGTCTGACCTCATCTCGGCCCAGACACTGCTTCTAACTCCGCCTTGAGTCAGTTTCTCTCCTACTGTCTCTCATGCTCTTTGTTTCTATGCCCCTGCATCTCTACACACACATCTGACGTTCTTTATCTTTTGCTGTCTCTACTCTCTATCCTTCATGGGAACAGATTGCTTGTGTTTCTGCTGATTTCTGGCGTCCACAGGTGGCCTCTTCATCTCCATGCTGCTGAAAGATCAGCATCATGCTCTTCCTGAGCTGAGCTGCTTTACTTTCCCCTTTTTTCTTGTTTCCCAAACAATTCCCCCCCCCTCAGGAAAAGAATAACATGAAAATATGAGAGACAAGCTAACACACACACACACACACACACGTAAAAAAATGTTTACATGGAAACAGTGTTTGGGAGGGCAACAGGTTTTTTTCTTGCTGCAGGTGGAAAACTACAACCACACTGGGAACAGCTGGTGCTCAGCTGCCATGGCAACACACAGGTCTTTCCAAAACAATATCACAGACAGAGCAGGGGTATCAGGGTGTCATGTGACACTGATCTGTTGAGGGGACGTTATGAATAATAGAAGACTTCAAATACTGTACATGGGAGCCGTTAGCATACAGAGATTGCAAGGATTTAACAGTTGCAGTCAAGAATGGGTAATGGAGCTGGATACACTTTGGAAAGAATGGACTTAACATCTAGTTGTGATGTTTGTGTGCAACTCACCAAGTACCTGAGAAGACTAGGGCTTGGTATGGAAGTCAATACATTTTTGGTACAGACCGACAGATCAAAATAGATTCATAATCTTGTTTAGTTCTATTAGATCAGATTGTAGGAATGGTTCTTTACTTGCAACAGCTTTAAAAAAGATGAATGATCTGACCCTCTATTTGCCTTGCTCATTCTCACACATACAAGGAATTAAGAGGCTTGTCTGTGTTTAATCGTAATGAAGAGTGCACTGGCTGAAAGACAAAGGAAACAATTGTTGCCTAAAGTCCTGCTATGCTCTGTGTGGTGCTGGCGGAAAGGAGGGGAGAAAGAAAAAAACAAAAAGAAAACGAGCCACTGGTAAGACATAAATAACATATAAATATGACAACTCCCATGATAAAAAAAGGAATATTAGAAAAAGCAAAAAAGAGAAAGAAGACAAAGACAATGGGACCGACTGAGAGCCATGAAATCGGAGAGAGAGCAAGTGACTCTCAAAGGAGGCATAAGATATCCTCGATAGTATGAGCTGCCTTTCCAACCCCCCGCTAGCTTTCCGCTCAGCATGGCCGTCATAAATCTGCCCCGGCTGCTGACGCCTGAGGCCTGCCATCCTTACACTACCAATATAACCCCACCTCTGGCTCTTACTCACACACACACACACACACACACACTTACAAATACATTCACACGCTTACCATAAAGCCCCACAAAGCCCCATAGGACCATAATGTCACACTACTAATGTAACACTCCCTAGTCCTCTCTCTTAATCCTGCTATTTGATGAGAGAAGAAAATGTAATCAGAGATTGAATGGTGTGTTTTACTGGCTTCCGCCAGCCCCCCTCCACCCTAAATCTGATTCATATACAGTGTGCTGGATTTGGGAGGGGTTAAGCTTATTGAAGAGGCCATGTCTGGATACTGGAGATAAATAAGATGCACCCCTGTCCTGCTAATAATGTTGCACTTTCCATTACTGCCCCGAAAAAAATGGTGTAAAATACATATGCAGTATTGTAATGTGAACTATGATGGAAAATAAGTGGGGTGAGAGTTTCTGTAAGGAGAGAAAAGAGAAAGCAGAGAGAAAGCACTCTTCCCATGAGTTCCTACCTCCCTTTAAATATCCAATTTAGAGGCAATTTAACTCAGAAGAGAGGGGGCTGGTAGACAAGGGAAAGCTGTGGAAATTAAAGTGAAGGCTCAGCTACAGCATCGCTGGGGGGGACAGACATGCCGTCAAATGAACTTGCAAACAGCGTTTCACTCATAATCCTCCCGCGACTGCACAGGCACTTGACAGCAGTTAATTTGATAAATGTCTTGTCATTAGAGGGCAGACGTTGCAGAGCGTCATACATTGAACATGTGAATGTATTCTTGAAGTTCTGATTCTTGATATCTGCAAATTAGGCATGAAAATGTGGAGGTGTGGCTCCTTTAGCCTACTCAGAAGATGCAACCATGGGGACACTTTAGAGAGGAATGGCTTGCTTTCACTTGAGGTCACAGTGGGCACTTTGCATCCTTCATACAAACAATTCAGTTTAACTAGATTGGGACTTTCACAAGATGAAGATGAATCCTAAAGGCATTCTTCAAAGAATTGCAGTAAAATATACAACTGTCTTGGAATCCATGGAATGAGCAAAGTGAGTATTTGGCTACACAAATCGCCATCCCTGCAGAAAGCTTGTTTTATTTTATGAATTTCTTTCGGTCCTTTGAGAGGACCAAAGGACCACACATTCCCCATACAAAGGCAGCAACTTTCCTCATCTCGTTTTTCCAATTGCAGGCAATTTATCGTGAATACTATTTTAACCAGCAATCACAGCCGCCTGACGTCTATCTGCTGGTGAATTCCTTGTTCCCGCTTCCTGGCATTATCAACATTACACGAGTTGAGAAATCATAATAAAGCAATTTGTTTCCTGGAGGTAATCTCTTTGCCTCAGCATTGATAATCTCTGTGGAAACAACCCAGCAGCAGACAGTTTCAGTTATAAGGCCGGGACGATCGCCAAGTCTGAGATGTTGCTCCTTTAAAAACAAACAGCGCCCCCTGCTGTGAAGAAATCCTCCCTTTGTCTTAGGGTGGAGGGATGAGAGACAGAAGAGGGACGAAAGAAAAAGGCTACATAGGAAAGGGCATCGTCTGAAATCACACCACTGGAGGAGGAGAGATGAGCAGAGGAATGAAGATGTTAGTGTGTGCATGCAGAGGTGCTGTGTTTACGGTGTGGCTTCACAATGCTACCGTTTGTGTTATGAGCTTAGATAAAATATATGTTTAAATGTGTGCGTGGTTTTCTGAAACTACTCATGGGGACAGGCCTATGTGTCATGTCATAAATATCAGCCACAGGGAACGAAACAACGTCAGATGCAACAGCCAGGCTGCACGCATTGATGAGTTAGAGTCACCCGCAGCATTGCCTGTGGCGGTAGTATGCTGCTTACTGGGATCTAACAGAACAACTTATTTGTATGTCTTTCATGGCAGTCGTCAAAGGAGCATCAGCATATTTATTGTCAAACTTCACTAAACCTTAAAGCTGGGGTAGGTAGTTTAGTGTGCGTCATTTCTCCAAAAATTCCATAATAATCTTTCAGCATATTGTAATTCCAGTGGTCTGAGAAAAAATAGGCTTCTGCACCTCCTCTTGGCTCAGTTCTCAGGCTTTAGAAAATCTAGCCTGTGATGGGAGACTTTGGGCAATCACAGGTCATTTCAGAGAGAGAGAGAATACCCCTATTGGCTGTTCTACAAATACAGATGCCTATGCACGTCCTTTTAGATTCAATGTCCAAAAATCTTGCAGAAAAATTTGCTTTTCCGGCATTGGCAAAAACAGCCTACACTGCAAAAGAAAATGTTGCTATTTTAGCCTTCTGCTAACCGTAGACAAGGCTGTGGCTAATTGAAGTTCATGTTTATGTAGCTTTACAAAGAAAACAGGGCGGTAATTCTCATAGAATTGCAGCTATATAAGGGAATCGGGATCACAATCACAATGGGGACGATTAAAATGAATGACTAGTACTGTACAGGTCACTGTTTAAAGAGTGTGCATATGCCCTGCTCGTCTGGTGGGAGGGGCTTAAGACAGAGGAGGGGGCAGCGGCAAGAAGAAGGATTTATTTTCACCACAGTAACTAACAGTGCATTTCTAAAGTTTCTTTTGCCTTTTCCAAAAAACTGCCCACCCCAAAATTAATGAAAGCAAAAGATTTAGTCAACACAAAAATAAAATTTAAAAAAGGGGCAAGAACATTTTCTTTGCTTGGGAAAGATCGTTGATTCATTTTTTATCAAACAAGGATTTTCCACTCGAAAGAAAACTAGGAAAAAAACCCCTGAAGAGTTTATAAATTTTTTGGTTTTCCCACCACAGTCCAAAGGCCCAAAGTTATTTAAATTAAAAAAAATATAATTCAGAGAAAGTGGTGTTTGGGACAATCTGTTTTCATCAGCCCGACAGAGGGAGGAAGGCGGATTTTTGGGGGTAGAATCCCCGTCATAAGCATTGAAAAGAGTCAGGCCAAAAGTTTGGGGGTGAATATAAGAATGTTTTTAGTTATTTCAACTTTTTTTTAATCCAAATTCACGGTTTCATGTTTGGATGTCTTAGTGAAAATTTTATGTAAATAGTCTGAACAAAAAAAAGGAAAAGTTTGGGGAAAAAAGGGGGTTTGAAACTTTTGGCCCGTACGTTGTAGAAAAAAGGGCAAGGAAAGAAACAGAAAAAGGGTTTTTAGAGGAAGAGAGAAAGAGACAAAGCAAACATTTGGGAGGCAGAAGGAGGTGGCGGAGTAACGAAAAGAGACAATTTAAAAAAAACATAATTACAGTAGAAAAAAGACAGGACACGAAGATAGTTAAACAACCAAAGTCAACAGCCCCTGTCAAAGCGTGTATTTTTTAGATTCCCTTGTCGCTGTGTGTGTTAACGCTTCTCTCCCTCTCTCTGTTTCTGTCTACATCTCTTCTATTCTCTCTCTCCTTCCTGCCGCCGCTTCCTTTGATCACACAAGACTTTCAAGGAGAGCGCTCTCCTCAGTGGACACACACACACACACACACACACACAACTCTACCCTCATCCTGCCAGACAAACCTTTGATTCTACAATCGTCTGTCATGTCTTCTCCGTCAACTGCTAAACTCATTAGGAAAGAGACTCATTACCCCGACCCATGAAGCATTATCGGGGAAATAAGCGTTCAAATTGCTGCAAAATCACACAGAGACTGATTAATAATGCAGCATGCTAAATTACCAGCTCCGCTCCGGAACATGGACGACGCTCATTAGACTGTGGTTTCTACGGGCAAAGATGGTAATGTGCGATGAAAAATAAAAAGATGCTTGGCTTTTAGGTTGTTAAGTCAGCAAATGGTAGACTCTAAGTATTTAGAGTAGAGGGTCTTTACGGTACGTGTAATGTCTTGCAGGTAAGAACAATAATAACACATTCCTATCTACAATCTGCTCTTTACTTTCACATTACACAAAAGCTTTCTTTCTCTAACTTTCTTCTTCTAAATACTACCTTTCTAAGCATCCTTTCGTGCATCTCTCTGCTTTCCTCTCATTTGCCTTCAACGATGGCCTTTGCGGGAGCCAGTCTGCGAGCTCACTGCGGCGATAAATCTCGAGGGCAGACCTCAGCCCTCTGACACTCTCTGTAATGCATGATGAGCACCGTAACCATTGCGTGTGTTTCAGTGTGGGTGGAGAGCAGCCTCATTAATTTATCTACACTGAAGCTGGCATTTAAACCTCCATGGCTTTCTGCAAAACAGCCTGCCGCCTATCCTAAATAATGTGTGGGTTTTAAACGATCTATTGTAACCGATAAAATTAGAATGAATGGGACTGACAGGAACGCTATTTCTTTATCTTTGCAATAGTTGTTGAACTTGGTTTAAAGATGCAGACACAGACCAATGTGTGACTAAAACAGTTTATCATGCCTGAATTCAAGATCCTACTATTGTGAAGCACGATAAAATATCACAATGACAATTCCTCACATCTGGTAAATGCTTTATCATCTTAGTAAAAAACAATAAAAAAACAATGTGTGACTAAACAATTTAAAGGGTGGCTTGAACTGATGATGAAAACAGTTGTTGTGCTCTCAATTCCTACAGAACCCAGTAGTGAAAGTTTGATATGTGACATCAAACTGTTTGACAAGTATAATGTTTATTGTGTGCAGTTTAATGTGTAAGCATGCTAACATTTGCTAATTAGCACTAAATACAAAGTTCAGCTGAGGCGTATGGGTAGCCAGAAATGTCAACCTCATTGTGGAAAAGTTAGAGGGTGATCAAAGCCATCAGGAATCATCTTCTGGGACCATAGATATATGTACACAATTTCATTAAAATCCAGTCAGTAGTTGTTGAGTTATTGCGGGCTAGACCAAAGTGGCGAACAGACTGACTGACCACTATTGTCATCTACAGAGCCATGCCGTTATGTGGCTACTAAAAAGACGACATATGAGTATCTGAGATAACAAAAGGTTACCACACAATCACAGGTGTTAAGTGCTTTCATGTGTCTGTTGCTGGAGGGTGGAGGCACTCAAGGCCCCGAGCAGAGCAAAGGTTGGAGGTTAGAGGTTAACGCAGTGAAGGAGTGGGGACAAAGGTCACATGGGTTTTGTGTTACTGTGTGTTCCTATGTGTGTGTGCTTGTGTGTCCATGTATGCCTCCAAGGGAGCTCAAATCTTATTAATAAGCAGTACTACTACTTCAATCAATATAATCACTAGCTAGGAAATAGATCATACCTCCCCTGGATTGTTGTCGGCAGCAGCCGGAAAAGAAGGCGGCGATGGGAGAGAAAGCAGAAGCAAGGAGGTTGGTCTGGCCTGCTAGCCCAGCTAATGACACTACCACACATTTGAACGTTTGTTTTTTCACAATGTCTGAGTTGAAAACACATCTTGTTGTCATGTAAGGGCCCTGTTCATGTTGCACAGACATTGTAATTGCATCTTGAGTCAGCTAAGAGGCACAAAGGCACTCTTTAGAATAGGCCTCCACAACTGGCATTGTAGCTAACTGGGAGCTCTGGCCATTAGCTGCAGCAACTCCAGTTGGCGAATACCAATTTTGGTTTTTTTTCCCCCCCTATCGACAGTACTCATAGACATCTAGCCATCAAGATTAAGTTCAAAATCATCTGGACTTCTACTTTAAAAACACTGGCATGTCTTGAAATCATAAAAGAATCTCTACTGGCAGTAGCTCAGTCCGTAGGAAGTTGGGTTGGGAACCGGAGGGTCACTGGTTCAAGTCCCCGTATGGACCAAAAAGTACAGAGTGTGGATTGGTGGCTGGAGAAATGCCACTTCACCTCCTGGTGCTCTTGAGCAAGGCACCATACCCCGCAACCGCTCAGGGTGCTGGTTTGGCTGGTAGCCCACTCACTCTGATATCTCTCCAATAGTGCATGTACAGATCCTGGGCGTGCCGTGTGTGTGTAGTTCAGGACTGTGTGTGAGATAACTAACAAAGTGTGGACACAGCGTGTAAATTGTAATTTCCCCATTGGGGATCAATAAACAGATTAAAATTACTCAACTGGATCAAAGTGGTTTTGACTGACCGACATCAGTTACAAAATGATATATAAAGAAATAGAAATACACAACTATATAATAGTCTTTAATTTTAAACGTGTTACATTTCCTAAATCTCATCTCTCTCTATTGTTCTCACTCTTAGGTAACCTAAATGCTCTCCCCCTAAAGGTGACATCACTGTTCTCCATGTTTGATTTGGCTTTGTTTTAGCTGATTACAGAGAAGAATGTCAATGAGGTTTTGCTCCTGTTTCATTTAACCTAGTCTGGCAGAGCCTCATGATGTGAAACCAGAAGTAAAACACATGTATGACAGTGATGTGAAACAATCACTCAGTACAGAGTGATTGTTTCACATCACTGTCATACATGTGTTTGAAGATTTGACACTTTAAAGTTATTATAATGAGGGATATTGAGTGTAAGGCCACAACCCTCCTCCTCCTCCTCCTCCTCCTCATTTGGGTCTGATTGGAGACAATGCTGACAATTAGCAAAGACAAGCGATTGAGCAGTAATCTGTGACACAATATCCCACAAATAAAAGGTAAATTATCTGTCTGACAGACTGATGTTTAACAGGGGTCTAATTACTATTGGCACGTCTTTTCAGTTTATTTGTATCACATCATTTTAAGTTCCACACATATCTAACGCTACTTTTACTCCTATTATTACAACCACTACTACATGCTATCCACCTCTATTTGGTTTCTTAGGTTATTCAGAATTTAAGGACAAACAGTTAGCAGTGGTAGAAATTTAGCACATTTATTTATGCACTGTACACTTTACAGTTACTTTTAATTGTGCTTAAGTACTGTCAACTGGGACTGGCTCCTGCCCCCAATAACCCTCAAGGATAAAGTAGTAGAGTTGATGGATGGATTATAGATTAAACCCCCAAACAGTGTATCAAGTAGCTAACATTAGCATCACATTTACAGGCTGCAACATTAAAATAGTGCATTGCTTAACGCATAAATAATGAACATTCTCTAAACTCTTCTGTAACATCAGTACTTTTACTTTTGGTACCTTGTATACATTTTTATGCTAATATGGACTGTTACTTGAGCAAAATTTAGAATGCATGACTTTTATATGTAACAGAGTATTTTTACACTGTGGTAATTCTACTTTTACTGAAGTGAAAGATCTTCTTCCACCACTGGTGGTTGGTTTCACCATTAAATGAAAGACCAAGACCAAGCCATTACAATGCTTTGTTAGTTTGTTAACTGTGGTGGTTTCGTGTACCCAAGCGTAACACGTTTTATTACTTACTGCAGTTATGTGCAGTAGTTGTGAGTTTTATGGTTATGGGATCATGGTATATGTACTGTTTAGGTGGTGCACAGCTACAGAATGGAAATACAGTCTGGCAGCAAATCAGATGCAAAACTAGCATCAGCCAGCCGGTAAATGTGGCTACTTCCACATGGTGTCATAAGCTTGGTGATTGTCTAAATGTAAAGCCATCATGTCAATGCATTAATCACTTATTTAAGTTTTGAGGAGTGTGCTATATACCTCAGCATGTGAAATTTCAGATTTGTGTAAAAGAACCAATGAAGGGCTGCTGCTTTCTCTCCAGTATAGGACTAAGCTATAAAATCCTTGAAGTAATAATGAAGGAAAGGGGGAAATTGCTCATATGTTCTTCCAACCATGCTGCTCGAAACCACATCCAATCATTTTATGTGCTTCCTACAGCATGTTGACATTCAACGAGTGTGTTCGTGGCTTTATTTCATCTCTAAAGGCACATCACATCATCCACATTACAATCCCCCTGAGTCCTGTTATGCAGGTAATGCTGCACTCCTTCTGCTGCAGCTGAGCTTGTCTCTAAGAAACCAAGTCAAACCCTCTGTACTTCTGCAAAACCTTTCTTCCAAACAACTGACATGTGCCTCTTAATAATATACTGCAGTTAGCTTCATATAGCCTATACAACTGGCATTCAAAGCCCTTCTAATATGACATCCAATGATTATTATAACAAGTATGACAGCGGACAGCTACATACAAAATCTGATATACGCTGATGATTGAAAGCTAATTTGAGAAGCAGCAGGATTTCATCAGAAAACAGTGAAATAGTAGTTGAACACATCTTTAGACTTGTGTATTTCTTGTCAAACCAGGATGTTGCATTTGTGGGTTAGGATCATTCAAAACTGTTAAGGAATAGGTTATCAGTTAGGTAGTTTAATGGGAGGGGTGAGATTGTTCCAAACGTGGTGATCATTTCATTGTTTGGGTTATTTTTATTATTTTTTTTTTATTTACAAAGGTACCCATTAAGGGTAAAGATATACACAAAAATGCCAGAAATTTGAACTTCTTGGCATTCACTTTTCATTAGGTGTAAGATATCAGCTAACAAGCTGAAAAGGTTGATTCTAATTTTACTGTACAAACTGCTGAATATCCAATGACCCTCCCGCTTTGGAAGTGCAACACTGTAACACTTTGAGGCATTAGGAAATCATCCATCACTAATATATGTCCGATCAAACTTGAAAAGGCTACACTCAGTTTACCACAGCCCTGTCCCCTCTCCCACAGCTCCTGAGTCAGACATTACAGCCTGCAGCGGCGCTTATCATCGGCACACAGCAGAACGAGCACAAAAGGCTCCAATCTGCCTAATCTCTGGTCAAACACAAGCTGCAGCATCATTGCTGCTCAGGGCAATAAACTGCTGCTTTATGCTGGAGCTGTTCAGGGGACACACGTTAGGACTTTGCTAAACGGACCATAGAGATTTGCCAAAATACATCTCCAGGGGAACTGTTGCCTTGGTTACCACAGCCAACAGGAAGAGCATTTCATTCCTGATTAGGTAACCTGTCAAGATGCAGAGGAGGCTTTTATTGAAGCTACTTAGGAAATATAATCAGAAGGAATTAAGTATCCCAAGTGAATATTTATTAAATGTTTTTTGTGTGTGTTGAAATTAGGGAAGTGTGCAAACAGTGAATCCCCCCCCCCCCAAAAAAAATAAAAATAAAAATAAAGACTACTGTTTGGCTCATGGTTCCTTATGCACACATGGCTCTAACCTTCATCTGCCCGTCTCATCTTTTGTTGTTCCTCAGGTGCTCTTTACAGAGCCAAATTCTCTACAACTCACTCAAGAGTATTCTAAAGCATGCTACCTTTGAAATATAGAACAGGAAAATTGTAAGATTGCATTCCACCACAAGGTAAACTGTCATTTTAGCATCCTTTCAATTAATTTCAAACCTGATCCGATTGTTACCATGGAATTTGTCCTCCCCCCTCTCTCCTTCAGCCTATTTTATACTGGCACTGGGCCAGTCTGACTGTCTGCCAGTTTCAAGCGTCTCAGCATCACCCCCCCCCCCACACACACACACACACACCACACACACAAACACCATTCAACATACAAGTCTCGCCCCTGAACAACGTCTGATCAAATACACACTCATGAGGTACTAGAATGTATTCACCCTTTCTCTGTTCATGTGTACGCACACGCACATTTTCACAAAACGAGGACACTGAATAATTAGGGAGATGAAAAAAGAGTCAGCCTACACAGACAGTCATTTCAATTATCTCTATTCCTCTGGCTGTCTGGCTACTGTCTCTTTAAGGTTATGGGCTCAGCTCACCACAGTCTCCTCTGGGACTTAGTCATGAGGAACCAGCTTGCTATTTGATGCCCCTCCACGCAGGATCCCATGCTAGATCTCATCACTTTGCTGAAGAACTGCTATGTCTCCATCCCACCTTTCCCGCTATATGTGACGGCTGTCAGGACCAGGCAAAAAAAAATTAATTCAAAGCATTTATCCAATGGTTTTGTGAAGGATGGAGACTTGTAGACATATTCCAAAGTGAACTTGTGATGTGACGACCAACAATGGCCAGCAGCCAAGCCAACTGCATGGAATTTCTTTTCCCTTCACGGCTGCATTGTGATATGATAACCAGGGATGTTTGAATGAAGCAAACCCCTTTCCAACCCTCACTCCCACTACTAAATCCTCCCAGGTATTTATTGGATGCATTCAGCCCAGGTCTGGTCTCCTTGGCAACAGAACCTAGCAGGGACATACAGGAAGCTCTCATTAGACTATATATATATATATATATATATATATATATATATATATATATATATATATATATATATGTGTGTGTGTGTGTGTGTGTGTGTGTGTGTGTGTGTGTGTGTTGTTTATTTGCTTCCCCGTGGAAAAGCATGCTGGCACACTGTCCTCCACATCTCTGGCGCAAGAACTTATAGTAACCCAGTGTCACACTGACACTTAACACCTACACATAAACACAAGCTAATATAGGAAATACTGTATGTTCAAAATGGGAAAACAAAAGCAAACACAAGTGCACAGATAGATATTGTAGATACAACAAGATAGACTCACTGAGCTTTCTGAAGAACAGTTTAAAGTGAGAGTCAATTTGTTGCTCCTAAGTTGTCTGAATTTTCCATTTGGGTTTATGCTCTAAATGTAATTTTAAGTGTTTTCATACATATTAAATGTGTTTTTGTTTTTTTGGTTTTTTTACATAATAAAATAAATTGTTTTTAAATTGTTAAACGTTATTGTTTCTATGTAGTTTGCCACCTATTAAGCCCCTTGGAGGGTCTTTCGGCAATCAACCATCACATCTTTTTTTGTGTAATATATAATACTGTCTTAATGTTTTTGTAGTGAAAATGAAATAAATCAAATCAAATAGATATATGGCACATGTATGTGACAAAATCAGAATGAAAAGAAGCAAAGCACATGTGGCTCTATATAGCAGGTACATACATATATGCATGGAATAGTGCAGTGTGTTATGTAATAAATGCATGTATACATTGAGCGCACAGTCTATGAGAAAAAGCCCTGAAAAATGTTTAGTCAACATTACAGTAGGAGTTTCCTCATAGAGAGGAGAGTATCTATTCCCATCGATCAAGCGGACCATTGGATGGATGTCCACCCATCCATCATTCAAGAGATTTGTATAAGGGCTGCACAATGTGACGAAATTGGATATTGCACTAGTCCATATTGCAATTTGGATAAAATTGATTAATTGTGCAGCCCTGATTAGTATGAATCAAAATCAATTACAACACAAAATATAGATAAATTGCTCCATTAGCGTTTCATTTCTTAAAAACTACAGTTTCGCTTCTAGGTGAAAAACAGGCACCAGGGTATAACTGCTAGATCATATATTATCACTGTTTAACCATGAAATTCTCCAGAGAGTCTTCAGCAATCTAGACACAGTAAAGTGTGAAGTGTACAAAAGAACAATTTCCATTGGGGGTGGTGTGGACATGTCCCCTTACTTTTCTAAATCCCACCATAGCTGGATGTGTTTACTGAAGCCTCACTGGAATTTATCCTCAGACAGCCCAGCCCCCTTATTCCAGATGAGAGGTGTAAAAAGGTTGATATTAATTAATATTACAGCGCAGAGCACACAACACCATCAGTGTATGTTAGTCCTTCAATTGCACCAAAGTAATAAGTTTGCATGGCATACGATTAATATAATAACCACCTTCATCATAATTTGTTAGATGTTAGATAGATTTATATGTCTATATATGCAAGATATGTATGCAAATGCATGGTGCCGTTTGAAAAGTATCAAAGAATCGGCTTCAGCTTAGTTTATGTGTAATTACCTTCTCAGTCTGAAATAGCAGTAACTGAGTAGGAGAGGGCCCAACCTTTAGCCATGCGTAGAAAAATCTTGTTCTTGTTAGTCACTGTGGCATTTTCTGATAAACAAACCACTCTGAAAACATGCCGTTTGAGTTCTTCAACCAGAGAGATACGCTCAGTGTTGAAAGGCTCAAAACTGGAGAAGAGTGTTGAAAGTTGAATTTATTTGAACTTTGTGTTTTGTGTTGCTTTTACAAGAGCGAAAAGAACAAGTCTGGCCACCCCAAATGAAATGTCTCCGTAGAAGTCAGCGAAAGAAATACAACTAAAATCTGCCTTATCCTAAGTTGTAAACACAACTTGAGAAGGACAAAATGACAGGCACAACAAGGAACGCAGTAGTGAGAGAAAAACAGAGATGAGACAAGATAGGAGTCTCTCAGAAGCATTAACTACTTAGAGAGAGACGGTAAGGGGGGTAGTGTGAATTAGAGTCTTTCTTCTCTGGCGCCTCAAGGGAGGAATGATATATTCAATTTGGGTTAAAAGAATGTGTTTAGAAAGAAAAAACGGGACCTGAGTGCAAGCAAGACAGGCATTGGATGGCTAATGCTGTTTCTGTGTTTCTCTGCTGGATCGTAATTGAGAGACTCATGAGGGGAGCTTTTACTGAGGCAGATCAAGGCTACAAGCTGTCAATGAAAACTACAAACATGGCGACGAGGGCAGCTGACTGTCACTCAAAACTGCTAAAAAACAAACGTTCTGTCCTTGGGTTCATCTCGTTCTTTATTTCTTCATCTTTACCTCTGATTCTTTACTAACTCCAATCGCGTCTTTTACCTTTTCAATCACATCTCTCGGTTTCTCAGACTTCCTTCTCTCATATCTCAAATTTTCTACTAATCATTTCATTGATCTCTTTGACCTCTCTTCCCCTTTTCATCTTTCCCCTTTTTCTCTCTGGGGTGATGACTGACTTTGAGGTGCCATCTACATGGCTTGCGACGGTAACATTATCCTGCTTATGTAACAAGACACTACAAGCAGGGGAGGGCATGGCACCGCAGGTTGCAGGGCTGCTCATATGTATGCATGGGTGTGTATGCCCATGGGTGTCATTTAACTTGAGTAGCCTTCATTATGAGACAGCAGTATAGCAAATAAGTACTGTTAAAGCTTCAATTCCTACAGGAAATCAAAAACCTTATATTGGCTTAGCTTGACTGTCAAAAATAAAAAATATCCAAGAATATGGATTGTAAACCACACATTTATTTTTAAGAAAGACTGATGAAAGAAATTATCATAGAATTACGTAAAAAAGCAGGACCTTGGCTTTTACCACAAATCATGACTTCAACACCTCAAGTCTGTCATTACAACCCAGGAATCTCGATGAAAGTCTGCTACCGACCAAGTGAGGTAACATACCAGTTTTGCTCATGAGCTGAACTAATAATACATGCTGTACATCAGTGTATACAGTAAGGGCAAACGTGATGAAAGCACAGCAGTTCTTGCACTCATTCAGGAAAGGCAGATTTCCCCAGCGTGGGTGTCCTCAACTCTGTGGAAACGACCTCCTTTGGTGTGTGTGTGTGTGTGTGTGTGTGTGTGTGGTGTGTGTGTGTGTGTGTGTGTGTGTGTGTACAAAGTGACTGATAGGGCAGAGCAGGTGGGGGGTGGGGCAGCTGCTGGTGGAAATGGTACACAGCAGCAGCACTGTTTCTCGACCACCAGACAGATGTGCAAAGAGCCGCAGTCCCACATGCTTATTACCTACCAAGGACAGGCAGGACACAACACCACACACACACACACACACACACACACACACACACCACACACACACACACCCACACACACACACAACACACACACACACACACACACCACACACACACACCCCACACACACACACACACACACACACACACACCACACACACCACACACACACACACACACCTGCGCAAACATGACCTCATATACTGTAGAGCTCAGAGCACACATGAATGCCTAGCAATCTAGCAACTGTACTTCACTCACACTAGGTGTGCATGTTTTGTACCACCAGCCTACGACAATTTTAAATTGCGACTTTCTCATCAACACAAACATTCAGGGGCATTAAACTCTATATGACCCCCAAAAAAGAAGGCAGACAGAGAAGTACAGAGCATGTGAAACTACAGTGGCAGAACAAAGGAGTCACTGAGAGGAGTGTGTAACAATGAATCACCCTTGTCCCAGCACTCCATGAGTATGTGTGTGTGTGTGTGTGTGTGTGTGTGTGTTTGTGTCTGTGCGCGCACACACATGATGTGTGATCTGTTCCCATGTTGTACTGTACAGCAATAGAGTTGAGCAAACTAAAATCGCTGCTTCTTTAACTAAAGCCATTTAAAGCCATTGTCTTTCTGCTCTTGAATCCAAACACTTTCTGTCTGAAAACCCTTGATTTACCACACACAACTGACAGATGGCTACAACATACAGGATGTGAGTCAAATTTAAACTAAAATTGTCATTCCTTCAGACAGGATTTTACCCAGGGCAGTTGTTGTTGAATGCTTTCTGGCCTGAAAAGACATCTTCCAACATGGCTCTCTGACTGTCCTGCATGTCGGGTGTAAGAGTGTGTGTGTGTGTGTGTGTGTGTGTGTGTGTGTGTGTGTGTGTGTGTGTGTGTGTGTGTGTGTGTGTGTTTGTGTGTGTGTATGTGTATACGTACAGGTAAGGCTGAATGATGACAATGATATTGATACTGAAGTCCATTATGCAAGCAAGCAGCAACACATCCCTCTGATTAGACTAGCCAGCAGTTAATTAAAGAGAAGCTGAACTCAACTTAATCTCATGTTGTTTTCAGCAGCACTGGAGCGAGAGGACACGGAGAGGGGAAATTATTGGTTTACACATGAGGAAGGGATGGAGGTACAGATGCACAAATGGCTGGATGGATAGATGCTATATGGAATAAAAAACAAGGTTTATTGGTGGGGCGATGATGAGATGTGACAATTTTTGTCAAGTCACACCAGAAAGTGGCAGAGTGAAATTCCATCTGCCTTCTTCACATATTATGTGGTTCTAGAGGCTTGGTGATGTAAGGATCATTTATAGGGTTAGTTGGTAAACTACTGTAGCTGGTGAACAAACTGCTAAGGTGTTAGCCCGCCCTTATTAGGCCCTGTCATTGTTTCAATTTGACAAAAAAGTAAAAGAGTCCCAGCCTTTTAAATTTGAAATAATTCACTAATATTCTACAGGTAAATGTAAAGAGATAACTTCAGCGTATTGTCTTTTGACTATATTTCCTCCCTTTAATGCCTATATCAATTAATCAATCTTTCATACCAGTTACTGCGATTACAGATGGCTGACAGGCTGATAATAATACTCATTGCATTAATCTATGATGCGATCCAAACACACAGGCACACACATTTAAAAAATACATGCGTGAGACAGAGACAACATTTAACGCTCACACAGCAACATGGGCTGATGCACAAAGGTACACAAACAAAAAACACAAACACACAGGGGAACAGCGCAGAGCACACAACACCATCAGTGTATTTTTAGCTTCTCCTCTGTATGACTCTGAAAGATTTTTCCCAATTTAATTTTGCCTGATGCAGAATTGATTCTTCAAATACAACTATCAAATATCATTTTATAGCAACAGAGCCAGAGTTAATGTACCGTTTACTGCATTCCGTCCTTTGCTCGTACTTTTGCTCAACTTTGACATTTTAGCCTTTCTGACCGAACCTGCTCTCACAGATCACTCAGAGATGGGTGGAGGCTGTCAAACAGGCACAGGAAGTCTCAAAACAGATTCGCTGAAATTTAAACTAAAAAAACACGTCAACAAGCTTGCAGACATGTTGTTATATTGTGTCAGTTAAAGTTGTTTAATAGGAAAGCAGACAAATAAGTTAAAAAGCCGATCTAGAAACTAGAGTGTAAAGTGTTCCGTCAGTCAAAAACAAACAGGGTTGAAATAGAGATGTGACCTCAAGAACAAAAATCAAATGAAAACGTGTGTTTCCCAAAAGGTTCTCAGCTTGAGTCAGCTGAGCCACGAATGCAACTATTCCCCTGTCGCCGTTGTGCGCTCCACTAATCTGCACGCAAGAGCTTCTGAATGATGAAGAGAGGAAGGAGACGAAGGGGGAAGAAGGTAGATAACATTAGTATGTGCACAAATGTCTAGCAGTACCTCTGTGTGTATGACTATATTGTTTGTTGAGATTATTCATGTGTATGTATTTGTTAATATGGGATCTGTCCTCTGGAATATACTGTTCAAAGGAGAATGCTGCTGGAATAAACACTGTCAGTGCACGCACACACACACACACACACACACAAAATGTTCAAGTGGGGATGATTATTTTCATGTTTCATGAAGCATTTGTCAACTTTTGAGTGTCTGTGTTTGGTTTTAGGACCAAGGGTCTTTATTTTCCCTGCTATTACATACTGTACAGTACAAACGCTACAATGCAAAGTGAACTGGTGTGTGAATCTGTAATCTGTCAATATATTTTAAAGTATTCATCAGATAACACCTAACCACCAGGATGCTCCCACAAATGACCAACTGAAGGGACAATGTAGGAAAACGTAGATTCACACACCCTAAAATTCCCAAAAAAGCAACTTTCATATAACACCACATATCTTACAGACATTAAAAGAAACAGATAGCACCGAGCTACTGTTGAGATATCTGTGAGACCCCCCCCCCCCCCCCCACACACACACACACACACCAGTGTGAGGGAGGAGGTGTCTGACCCAAATCCTGAATGTCCGGCTCAGAGGTTAGAAGATAAAGTGTTGGAGTGTGTGTCACTAGACTTGTCAGACAGGCTGTGATAGGAGGAAACATGAGGAGGCACCAGTTCAACTGTGTGCGTGAAAATAATTAACCCAAATTGCCAAGTGGAGCCAATTTAAACTACTTTATATACTTTTACATATGGTTAGTTAAATCTATAGTAATCACTATAGCTGTCAGATAACTGCAGTACAGCAGAAGTAAAACATTGCACAAAATGGAAACAATCAAGTAGAAGTACTTTAAAACTACAATTATTGATATCTTTCTCACAACCACTTTTTGGCTCTAAAATTGGAAAATAAACACATAAGTGGACAGGCACACAAATTGACACACCGTTGTCAGTGCACTCGGCTAAACATTTGAGTGATCTCACACCCTCCTTAGCTGCGCTGGCCAAAGTAAGTAACCTTTTAGCACCGAGTCGTGAGCCCTTGGCAAGGAGCCTGAGGCAATACTGAGTCAACCAGTGGTCAAGGACGGACAGAGAGAGAGAGAGAGAGGATAGAGAGAGAGAAGAAGGAGAGAGAGAGAGAGAGAGAGAGAGAGAGAGAGAGAGAGAGAGAGAAGAGGAAAAACCATTATCCATTGAGAAGTGAGACAAAGGACGTCGGGGCTTCGTCACACTCGAGTGAGAACAAATAATAGCTCCCCCCCAAAAAATGGGACAAGACCCTCGAGTGACCCACTTTTTCTGGTGATACTCCAATGATCGACAAGTCTGTGTGACTGTGTGAGGCTGAGGCGTGTGTGTGAGAAAGATGTGCATGTGTGTCTGCAGATATGGGGAGGGGCATGGGAAAGCAGCATGTGCTTCAGTTCATCTTCACCTCTTGATCTGTCAGCTGTGTCTTCTCCCCTTTTATATCTCTCCGATTGCTGCAACATCAGTCCTAAATGATCTACAGCTGCAACTAATGATTTTTTCCATCACCGGGTAGCCAGCTGTATATTGTTTTGATTAATCACTTAATTGTTTCATCTATAAAATGACAGAAAACAGTAAAAACAGTTCCTTCAAACAGTCGTTTCAGCCAATTCCAGTCAGGTTTTTTTTTTTTTTTGCCTCTTTGGCCACATTTATTGCATGTATCTGTACACCCTGAGAGCAACCTGAGAGTACTTTACCCATGAGCAAAAGATAGTGTGGAGAAATAACAACACGGTAAGGCAGGGTGCGAGTGCCTGGGGTGATTCAGTCTCTAATTGAAGCCATCAGGAACACAGCACGCAGGTCTCACAGCGATATCAGGGGGGCTGACAAGCTATCTGCAGTCCACACATTCTCTTTTAACACACACACACACACACACACCACACACACACACACACCACACACACACACACACACACACACACACACACACACACACACACACACACACACACACCACACACACACACACACACACACACACACACACACACCACACACACACACACACACACCACACACACACACACCACACACACACACACCACACACACACTCTGAGGCCTGTAAAATGTACAACTTTGGCAACTCACTGATAACCTTGTTGTCGTCTGAGGCTATTATCAGCTGCCCTTTATAAGTCATTTTAGCATGGAGAGGTATTATCACTGTTCAACAATTTAGGCTGAATATTCACTTAAGTTTATGGCCACGGGAACTAGGGGTGCAGAGGGTGCTGCAGCACTCCCTTAACAAAAGTAAGACAAACTACAACCATAATTAAAAATGACACATTTATTTAATGGATTAATGATACAGATATTGATTAACCTACTCCTTTTCATTACAGTTAAATGTAATTTGATTTTACAATTTGGTTATGAAGAGATAAACACATAATTTGATCAGAATGAATCTGTCAATTTTGCCAAGAGCGAGGCGCACTGCACACCTCTGACACTCATTCATGAGGGAAGTTAGTTGTGGAAACTTTCCCGAAGGGTCAATAGTACAGAAGTTAGCTTAACACAAAAGCAGATTTTGGGTTTCTTCATAAAATCAGTCACAGGTTAAAAAGCCTGATAGACCTGAGTCAGAAAATTCAGCAACTGTAACTGAAAGAAGTAGCAGCAGCACCTCTCCACCTGTCACTCCCACAGCGACCCTGCTAGCAACAGACGACGAGGCAGCTAACTTTTGATTTAATTTATTCAGTGATGTGTTTTATACCCTTGTATTTTGTGGTTCAGTGTTTGTTTGAGCTTGTAGTAGGCCTATTCTGTACCATTGTCGTAGCTTTGTGCCTATATCCTGTGCCTAGTTTTGCCCTGTCTTGGGTTTTGGATTTCATTCTTGCTTTAGTTTTTGATAGATGCAGTCTGCTGTGTGGTGGTTGACTTTGGCTGAAAATGTCCCTCTTGAAAATGTGTCAGCACCCCAACTCAAAATATCTTCCTTCGGCCATGGTTTTAGCCTCATTGTTTGGACACAAAAATCTCTTATATATATATAATATCTTCCAGGTATTTCCTTTATTTATATACTGACTTTCTTGTTCATTGTGATTTTTGCATGCTTACTATTTTATTTTTATTTTTTATTATTTTGTTGCCTGAGATGATCACAATAGAACACTTCTGATCCTGAACCTCTAACAATTTAACAGAAAAGTATTCGCAACCGCATTTAAAAGAGACAAGCCAGGATTTAAATATCTAGAGGAATATGAAAAAGGTCCACCACTGCACTCTAACAGATGTGACTGAGATCCAAATTACTACCTGCGTTATCCAGACTGTTTCTTTAACAACCATATGGGACCCAGGCCTGTTTCGTTTGAGTCACCAAATGGCACATGTCTAAAATATGCTTTAATAGGCTTTGCCTCCAGAGTAAAATTAACTCTGCTTATGCTGTGTCCCAGTCTGAAAATACTCACAGCACTTGTTCTTGCTGTGGTCGCTCTTATGACTGCAAGCCTTTTATGGCCCTTTTCTTAGTTACTCATCCAATGAGTTTATTTAAAAATCAGTTTTGCCCTCTTTTCTTCTGTCAGCTGATGTTCCACGCCTTAAAAATTACCCCACCGGAACAAAAATACTCATTCAAGTGACCGCGGATGAAGACATGCATACATGTACACACACATGTATAAACACACTCATATGTGATGTGCCATCCCTGCTGTCCCCTCGGTCAGATGTTCCGCCTTAGATCCATGAATCAGCCTTGAACAGACAAAATGAGTGACTATGACATCAGTGTCAAAATATAGGAGAGCTGCCGACATCTGACTTAAAAGCTTTAGCAGAAGCGTTTCTGCTGTGGGCCAGCCTCAACCAAATATAAACACCCATTTAAAAAAAATATCCACATTAATGCACAAAGTAGGTATACAGATGTTATTACCCCCATGAAGGTCATTAAAACCCTCCTATATATATATATATATATATATATATATATATATATATATAAATAAATGTCATAGTCATGTTTTATGTTTGCTTCACTGTGGCTCACAAATTCAGGAACGTACTGTGTCCACAAGATTAAAGTGAGATTACTAAAATGCATTAGCAAAGTAGCCATGTTGAAAAGGAGGAAATTGGGGTATTTTTCTCATGACTGTGGGGTCACGCTAACTCGCCACCGCCAGCGACTCCAGCAAAACAGTACAGGGACAAACAGCATAAAGCTTTCCAAATAAACTGAATATTTTACATAAATAATTCCAAATGCTTGTCACTGAGTTCAAACAAACAAAACCCAAAAAGAAGTCCTCTAGATTAGCCATTGTAGCTAACTGCATAGGGGCCGTGTTGCCGGGGGAAACAATACGGCTAACCAAGCTAGCTTTATGTTAGCCAACTAGAAAACCAACCCTTCAATAAATACTGGACTTTCCTGAAATGTTGGCAGTGTGAAAATGTTCAGGAGGTAAATGACTAGATGTGTAACTGTTTGCTAGCAGGTTTGCCACATCAATTCATTTTAATTCACTCAGCCAGCAAATAAAGTGCACTTGCCTTTGTAAGTAGGAGTGTTTGTTTTCCACCATATTTTACTGAAAATCTTCTGTCACCAGTGAAGCATTTAACATTTTTTGCTTTTCATCTCCGTTCAAATCCTACGCTGCTTCCACCTTAAAGCGTTTTAAAAATAAGTCGTGAGAGTGAGATGGCATTTTTGTTTTTTGCGTAGGGTCAAAGGAGATTACTATGGCTTTTTATCGCAGATAGCTTCTTTTCCTCAAGAGGTCTGGCCTTGGGACTAAAACGGAAACAGAAAATAGCTCACTGTCAATACCAAGCTATTCACCTGACTAGGATAACACCCTTTAACCTGGATATAGCCACTATTACATACAATTTAACTTTGGATAATCTACAATATGTGGTTTTCTGTTGGATTAATATGTTCCATAGGAACATTCTGAGAAAGGCCACTGTAAGTATCTGAATTTCTGCAAAAACCTAATGTATGTTTTGAGTGCATGAGCCCAGATCTGACTGAATTACAGTATCTATGCTTTATTTAGTGCAGTGAAAAGGTATGCAGACAACATTACTCTTTGCTTAAAGCTGTTTATAGACCTTCACCATATACAGTAGATATGTAATAGTACTGCACTCATTACAAAAGGATGAACACATGAGTTCATCTTGGTGAGAAAAAAAATATACCAAATATAAATTTCTCTGTTTTGGGAGATTCTGGAGTAATGACAGTAAGAAAGGTCTGCCAATCCATAGCAGAATCAGCTGCATTCAACTTTATGTTTAAATCTTTCTCCTCAGCTCGAGAGGGATGACTTAAGCCAGCTAGTCTCTGATCGCCAACACAGCACATGAAAAATGAAACGTTACATTGCCAGCTTATTCACTTACATAAGAGCCTCACTGAGACATGAATTTTAAAGTACAGTGACAGAGAGAAATACGAATTATAAACACAGGGAAGCAACTAGGCTGGAGGCAAAGAGGGCAAGACAAACATGTCCATATTTTCTTGTCTATTACAGGCCTGTGTATTTTAAATTGTCCTTTGAATTTTAGACAAAAACAGTACAGAACATTAACATGACACAAAACATAAACTACACAGCAATTATTCTAATATATACTCTTAGTTTCGGGACGTTTTTATATCACAGTAGACTCCTCAGACGCCCTGTGAAGATTTCTTCTCCCATAAATCATTTGGAGTTGTTATCACACACAGACACACTCACAGGCGGCGGAGATTTAGTAACAATGATCAACACTCTGGCTGACAGAGAAGGGATGTAATTCTCCTGCAGTATTTCTGGAAAAATGCTACTTTAGTTGTGGTCGAGACAGAGCTACCAGGCTGTTTTGTACTTCCTCTTCACATGAATCACAATTGTTTCCAGCTTGTGTGTATATGTATATGTACAGTGTGTCCTGAATGACATTGGAGAGCTGCAGAAGCACACATGAATTTTGTCCTTTTTTAATCTCAGTCTCTCTGATTCTTGTCTTCACATGTGACTGACAGTTAATGCTTTTCTGTGACTGGCCAATTACCAGACTGACTGACAGGCCAACCAACAGCGGGCAAAACGGCATTGACTGGAGGGTGATTCATGGTAATCAAAGCTACTGTAACACAACCCCTTCATTTCCCCTGACGTGCACATACCACAGAGCAGTTTTTCCAGTGGCTGACCAGCTTTCCTATAACACATTCAAACTGCATTTTCTGGGCTTGTTTGTTTGAGAACAACCAGGGTCCTTATAAGGACTGAATTCTAATCACATCTTACTTCTTTCATTTGCCAGCAATCTTCCGGTTACAAGCTTTCTGCTTTAGCAAAGATGTTATCTTGCCGTGCTGCTAAATCGGACAAACTTAACGTTTACATTCAAAGATTTAAAATGTGAAAAGGAATCAAACCAAGAGGTGCAAACTAGAAATGTGAGTTCATTGTATACCAACTCAAGAAAACAAAACAAGTGGACACACGCAAACAGATCCAAATTCCCTTCATGCGGGGCAAAATGAGGGGGAGACGTGTCCATGCGAGTTGAAAATGTTTCAACTTTTCAAAAATGTGTCTTTATCCATAAACATACAGTACAAAAGGGATATGGGATACAGATAACAGGACAGTCAATCTCTACTGTCAAACAACACAGGACTAAAACAAAAACTTGCTTTGCATTTAACCTCAAATACAGAGTGAAATAGAAAATATGTGTGCGTTTATTGTTCAGTTATCGTGTTATATGCTAAATATAAAGTCTCAAATGTCAGACAATTATTTGTATATATGTACAGTATAACAGTACATAAATCCATTTTGTAATAATTATACCCGTCACATTACAGAGGCTAAAAAAGCTTTAACTGCCATTTCTCTATGACTTCAAGCTAATTTGGGCCTCTTGGAAAGACAACAGAGGCCAGTTTGAGATTGTGTTGTGTTCTCAACTTTATGTACAGTGTGTTACCATGGCAACAGTAGAGCTAGATGTGACAACCTTTATAATTATTGGTCACCAGGCTCCTGTTTACACAGAGTGGGGACACCTGTGTGGATTCACCAGTATATATAGCACAGCTGCCTGCATGCAGCTATTGGGCGGTCGCACACACACCGACACACACGCGTTCCTAACCAAGATTTGACTTGAGCTCTCATCTAAACACACTTCTATAAAACTAACACATCTGTTTATCCCCATGAAAGAACCGAGGCCTTGAAGCAAGATGGCACAATGTGTCTGCTAGAGGAGAATCCGATTCTCTCTGTGTTGTGTTTTTCACTGAAGCCATCTCTACCTTGGCAGGCTAATTCAATTCATTACAGCTAATTGTGTCAGTGTAAAACACTGGAAGTTTCCACTGTGTGGAGCACTGCGTCTCCTCACACGGTTGTGCCATCTGTTTGGTTTTCTGGAAGCCTTCACTCTTCAGGAGACAAAGGATATATTGCAGGTAGCTGGATGCCATTTTTATCTGCTTGCGTTAAACAACCAGCACAAATACACTTATTGCACTATTGCTCCAAGCCCAGGAGGGAATATGTGGATATTTTTCTTCCATTTCTAATTACCAAAACAAAAGAAACGGTCTAGTTGGATGGGACTACTTGCTGGCGTGCTTTGTTCAGTTGTAGAAAATTGCCTCTTGAAAATACAACATCAGCAAATTGAAAGCTTGTCTGAGTAAAGGGCAATTTCAGTCAGTGACAGGCCACATGGCTGCCTAACTTTACCATCATCTCACACAGACAAGAGTTCATCCATCATCTGCTGAAAGGTTCATAGAGGTCTTATGATGGCCGTCCTCACTTAAGTCATCGATAGAGCTATGAATATTTGTTGGCGTGGTACAACAGTAATAAAATTATTCCACTTAGCTCTGGCCCGGAGAGCGGACTGTGGGCACCACAGGTCCTCGAATAGATCACTTTCATTTTTTTAATACAAGGTCACACTCAAGGCGGTCTGACAAAAGCACACATACGTACACACACAATAAATACAAGAACACCTGCAGTATGTTCACATTAACAGACAGACACACATCCACACCAGGGAGTGGCATCCCTCTGTAGCCAGCCGTGCACACGAGAGAAGGAGCTTTCAAAGAATCAGCGTTTCCACCGAGGGACTAGTGTGTTAGCGCTACCTGGGAACACAACTCAAGAGCAGCGGCTTCTTTTCGTTTCAGTCAAGATCCAATGACAAGGCCTAAAGCCAGAGGAAGTGTGTGTCTAGAGTAAATAGTGCTGGGTGCAAGGTTATCTGCAGTGTGTTTTATCTGTGTGTGTGTGTGTGTGTGTGTGACAAAGCTTCTTAGGTGACACAGGGATTCCTTGAGACACCTTGTCCTCTGGCCACTGTCCAATTCACTGCAGAGAGGTGGCGGGGGGACCACACCATGTCAATCATTTGTGTCAGCACTGCGGCTGCTCTTAATCCCTCCGAGGAGGACGTTCAACAGTGACAGTGGCGTTTCTGTGAATGACCAATCAGACATTCCTATCATTTTTGTCCTAGATGTTTAATTAGAATCAGAGAATGTCCAGTCAGAAATTACGATCTCACTGCAGAAAAGCCTAATTTTTGCACAAACATAAATGTCAAATCACTCAAATCAGATAAAGGAAATAAAACCTGAAACTGACAAAAAGCAGCCCCGTATTGTACTGATTTAGATGGGTTTTTTGTTTATCTTTGTTATTTCTATCTTCTAATCCAGGGGTTCTCAACCTTTTGCAAGCTGGGCCCCCCCAAAGCTGGTTCATTGTAGTTGGGGCCCTAGTGCCCAACGCCCCACACACCACGAACGATAGATAGATAGATAGATAGATAGATAGATAGATAGATAGATAGATAGATAGATAGATAGATAGATAGATAGATAGATAGATAGATAGATAGATAGATAGATAGATAGATGGATAGGCTATTATTTTTAGGCCCACATTATTATTATTAATATTATTATCATCATCAGTAGCGGTAGGTATGCCTATTATCATTACTAGGCTATTTTTATAATTGGCAGTAGTACCAGACTTCTAATGTGAGCTTGCAGATATTATTATTATTAGTAGTAGTATTATTATTAGTATTATTAGTATTATTATGAGTAGTATTAGGCCTATCATCATTACTAGGCTATTGCTATATATTTATATGAGGTTACATGCTTTATTGTTATTATTGTTATTATCCTCATCATCATCATCATCATCATCATCATCATCAGTAGGCCTATTATTATTACTAGGCTATTGCTATAATTGGGAATTGGCACCAAACCTCTGATATTAATTTATGCTTTATTATTGTTATTATCACTAGGTCTAATAGTAGGCATCATCTGCATTTTTTAAAGAAGCTTGCAGGTTGGTGATATTAATGTGAGACCTGAGCCTGCTTTGCCTTGTAAAGATCCTCAATTCTTGGCTCAATGTTTGATAAACATAGCCTCAAATCATCCTCGATTTGTGCACGATTACGGTATTTAGTTTTTTTAAAGTTTTTTTCCGTTTTTTCTCCCTTTATTAGATAGGGACAGTGATGTGTGAAAGGAGAGAGAGGGGGGGAAGTGACATGCAGCAAATGGGCCACAGGCCGGATTCAAACCCGGGTCCGCTGCGTCGAGGAGCAAGACTCTGCACATGGGCACCCGCTCTACCCACTGAGCTGTCTGGGTGCCCGGTATTTAGTTTTGAGTGCAGTCATTTTTGAGAATCCTGCCTCACACAAATATGTTGACGCGAAGGGAAGGAGAATCTTCAAGGCGACGTCACAGAGTTCAGCGTATTCCTGCATCAATGATGCCCAGAAGGACGAAAGAGGGCAGGAGCTAAAGAGTTCCTTCAGTCGACTGTCACTCTTCAGCTCAATATATCATATCAATTGATAGCTCGTTTGCTGTGCACACAAACGGATCTCGAACCCACGCAAAAGATCGAAAATCCTCTTTAAAGTACGTCGCAAATTGTTTTAAAATAGTTTGACTCACCAATCGGTAGATTTGTACATAAAATCCATCCGACGCTTTCTCGTGAAGACGTCGATCACATCGTTGTAAAACTCGTCTTTACGGCGCTTCAGTTTGCATCGTCTCTGACTCGGCGAGGGCTGGAAGACCTGCTGGCCCGGTCCGGTTCCGACTGGATCCGTTTCAGGGTGGAAAATGTGCGATGCTGTAGTTGCCGGTATTATATGAGCTGACGGCTTTTCCTGCTTGGTTAAAGCTGCGGGCGGGTTGTTCAGATCCAGGACCCCGTAGAGGTCCAGCCGCTGACTGTTCAGATCCCAGGACCCCGTAGAGGTCCCGCCGCTGACTGTTAGCACGGCCACATAGCCACATCTCTTCTTCCATACCAGTCAGTTTGAAACGATGCGACGAGTATTTGTCCCTTTTGCTGCAGTAGTCCATTTAAGGCTGGCGTCGACCTCCATCTTGCTATTAGTTCTTTTTTTGAATTAATATCGAGTTTAGAGAAATTCCTCACCGCTGTGATGTCGGCGGACTCCGCTGCTGTTATTTTGACTTTGAATTTCGCGGGGATTGCGCTTACAACGTAGCTGGTGTAATGACGTCAGCTACGCAAAGGGACAGTAATATCTCGATTTTAATTGGTCCGTGTTTGATATCTAACGGAGACGATTACTGGCATAACACATTTACGTACAAAGGCACGGCAGAGTTGTGCCTTTTGACGTACATGTTAAAGAATACAGGATCGAAGTGCGCATGCGCGGAGGGGTGTGCGTCTTCTCTCTGCTCTGACTGCAGGCTGTGCCTGCTGCGCGAGGCTACTGCTGACTGTGAGTGCTTTTGGACGGGAGAGGGGCTCACGGCATCTCCCGTGGTTGAGCACAGTAGGCCTAACTGCAGAGTGATTCGTGCTTTCGAGTCTACAAACACTACAAAAGTCTCCAAAAACACCATTAAAAGTCGCTAGATTTTTAGCTTTTGGAAAAAAAAAAAAAAAAAATATATATTATTTTTTTTTTTTCAGTTTTTTTCCCCCTCCCATCCTGTAGTCTACTCGCGCCCCCCCGGGAGAGAGTCCGCGCCCCCCCGGGGGGGCGCGCCCCACCGGTTGAGAACCACTGTTCTAATCAATTACATATTTGCACTCTGTTTCACATGATGGGTGATTAACCAAAATTTGTTCAGACAGATGGAGCCACATGACTGCGATACAGCCAAGCGCTAGTGCTGTTTCCACTGCTGTGTATACTGTTCATTATCTGCTTATAAGGGAATGTGTAGAAGGCACTGGGTTGTAAACTATGACAGTATTTACTAGCTAAATCCAACATCAAGCTTACTACCAATATTTTCATTATTCTGCAGTTTACCCATCAGACTAGAGTGTGTGTAAGTATGCAGATGTGAGCATGTTAGCGTGGGTATGTGCATGTTCCTTTGTGTGAATGAGGGTGTGTGGACACAGAATAGCTGGCTACTGGATGGCGAGTGGGGAACATGACACCCTGTGTCACGACAGTGTGTTTCTAGTTTTGCAACAAGTGGGCTACGCAGCATCAATAATGGATGACAGAGAAAGGAATTAGGTGGGAGGCAGAGTGCTGTGCGAATGCGAGCAATCATGCCCTTTTATCAAAATCAAGCAGTCAATTAGTGGGTAAGTATTCAGCTCTACGTGTGAATGAGATGGTGAGTTTGTTTCTACAGTAAATACCTGTATTTGCATTTTTGGGTATTCATTTGGTGGGTACAGGCAAGTACACCGAATGCTACAGTTTGAGGTCTAAAATCTTTTTTTGGGCTTTATTACTATGTTTGCATATGTTATTGACACACACACACACACACACACACACACACACACACACACACACACTACTGTGCATTCTCCTTAAAGATGTGACGGAGAAAATACTTCTTGTGTTGTCACTCCGAACCAATCACACAACCACTTTTGCCCTGAGCACACTCTGCCATTTATAGGTCTATAAAGTGGGCCAAATGAGAGAGCGCTGCCGTGACAATGACACAGGGAGATATGGAGAAAAAAAACTGGTGCACTCAGAGAGAAAAAGAAAAAAAAAAGAGAGAAAGAAAGAGCAAAGAGCTGACAAGGAAAGAGAGAAGAAAACAGTTAATGTGGACACGATGGAGGAAGCTCAAAATCCCACAACAAAGCAGCACATGAGGAATCACTTCATATTCTCCTTCTCCTACATTCACCAGCAGATCTGTCACAAATTATAATCAAGTCATGTCAAGTGAACCAAGTTTTCAGTCAGCTGGTGAGTTTTTTTTGACATTTTACACACCAGAGTGTCAACGTTTTCCCCCCATAATGCTACTGGTCTCACTTTTGATGTGTTGATTAACATAAGAGCTTATGTTTAGCCATCTGAGACGGGGTGTCAGCTCCAGAGCAAACATCACACGCCTTCAGTATGGCTTTGTTTTCTTGCAGTCAGAGTTATTTGCACAAGGTTTCTGTTGAAGACTTACAGATTGTATTACTCAGAAAGAAACTATCCAGAGTGATTGTTAAGCCGCGTTGAGCCTCTGCATCATTTCAAAGTTATGTAAATTGTCTTTAACTTGAAAATATATGTATTAAGTGCTCGGCTAGGGGCACAGGTTGAGCTGGAAAGGCCAGAGAGTTTGGATTTCTCATCTCCACTTGTGCTCCCGGGTAGGTACGTAGGAGGAGAATCAGGCCAAGAGCGGCTGGCATGAATTCTGCCGCCTGTCAGAAGAAAAAAGAGCACTAACAACGGGCTGAAACAGAAAGACAGAAAGGGGCAATACAGCAGCGCAGAAACGGCTTTTAAAATCCGACTGACTGTGAAAAGACTCCACACGTTTAACGTTGCTCAGGATCACATTCGGATTGATCTCAAAATCAGTCGTTATAATGGAAACACCTTCAATATAACTAAGATTGCCTCTTCTTCAAAACCCCTAAGATAACGTCTACCGAGTGGTGAAGAGCTATCTCTCCACAAACTTATAAATCAATTGTCAAGGCCAAATTGGGCTTAAAATCTGCCTTTATATTGCATAGTTTGCTCCAGGCGGAATAGCACTGAGTGAAAGAGGTAGGCAAAAATAGAGAGAGAGAGCAAAAGAGAGAGAGAGAGAAATGGTCAGGGGGATAGAGAAAGGGATATTAAGTGACATAAAAGAGATATTGCAGAAGGAGGGATATTACTGAAGGGCATTCAGGGAAGAGATGGAGAAAGGGGAGGGAGGCAGATCACAACGTGAAATCTGATCTTCCCCAGGAGCCTCCAGTTATCCAGTCCCTCTGCAACTAGAGGCTCAACAAACAATACAAAATAAGAGAAGCCAGAGTCAGAGAAAGCGTAATGGGAATCAAGCTTGTCTTCCCATCTGGTAAAAAGGTTTTTTTTCCCCTTCATGTTTTTTGACATTTAACAAATGTCTGTTGAAACAAGACAGATTCTGCTCTTCCTCAAAAATCGATCGGACCACAGCACAGTCAGTGTCTTTCTTTTCCACTACTGCCTCCTCCCTCCATCTGTGCACCCATCCTCCAAACAGCAACTACAGTGTCTATTGGGAATATACATGCATCCATTGGTGCCTTCATATGGAGTCATATATACCATATCTACGAGAAGACTCTATTTGAATTACCCACTGATGTCATTTTTTCACGACTTTGTAAGAGGAAATCTTTGTGACAGTACGTTGTGTTGTGACATCATCTCTTAATGACTCATTATCTTTTTGGCATCTACCCCTTTCTTGTTCATATTATGACACTGAAATGAAAGAAACACTAAATGACTGACCATTTGTTTTGTTTTTTAAATGAACCAGGCAACAAGAATACATGTGTTTCTGTGTGCAGGCACTTTCAACACAACAAAAAGTGCAGACATGTACTGAGGAGCAACAAAATATAGATGTTCCCCTCCTAAACAAAGGGTTGAACTGAAATATTAGGTTAATTAGGTCATTTTTAACATTATGGTTCTTCTTCCCACTGGTTCGGTTCCATGGCAGTAGCCAGCTGCAACACTCATTCATTTGATAAGGTGTTATTTTTATAGCATAGCTGCCTCATTTTACAGTTTCTGTGTGTGTGTGTGTGTGTGTGTGTGTGTGTGTGTGTGTGTGTGTGTGTGTGTGTGTGTGTGTGTGTGTGTGTGTGTGTGTGTGTGTGTGTGTGTGTGTGTGTGTGTGTGTGTGTGTGTGTCCGTGTGTCCAGGCTAATGAGTATCTTGTTGAATCTTTAGTCTATTCTTGTTTGTATTTTATTAGCTAGCGGCAAATCAGTGATGTTCCTGCCTACTCAGGAGGTCTAAATTACATTTTTGAAGTCAAGTTATTTTTTAACTTCAGTTGCTTACAAAGCAAAGTGGATGTGACAGGGGATTTGAAAGGATTGGAATTTGAAAAGCAAAATCCGTATTGGATCCAGATTCAATTCAATGACCCAGAGAGATAACTACAGTGTGTCTGCATGCATGCTTGCGTTATTGAGTCTGAGAGAGAGTCTGTGCGTGCATGTGTCCTGTCTGGCCTCTCTGCCAGACAGGACACAGGACAAGGTGTCTCATCCTTTAGCTCTTCATCATCTGCAGCTACAAAAAGCTAATAGGGTCTGAAGCACTTCCTCCCTCTTCTCCGGCCTTTCAGCTTTGCTATGGAAACTACTCCGGGGGGGATTCTGTCCCTGCAGGATGCACTGATGACTCATGTGCTTCTCTTCTAGCAAAGGGAGGTAGTCCCCACACTCAATGTTACAAGCCCCCAAGTATTTAACGAGCCGATGTATTGGCCATCAAGGGCTTCGTCAGGATTATGTCCTGCATGTGTGCCTAGCTGGACTTGGATGTAAACTTCTCTGCCCATCTGCTAGAAATCAAGATACATTCAAAAGTATGTCACTAATAATAGCATCTACAAAATCTGTTGAACAATATACGGCAAAAATAATAATCACATTGTTTGGATTCATGATGCTCTCAACATCAAGGACTTGGAGGACCTTCAAGACGCGAAGGACGGGGAATGCTACCTCCTATATCGTAACCCTCAGTGATCCTGAGACAATCCTTAGCCCTGACAGTAAGCAGAGGTTAACTCCATTAAAGACAAGTAAACTCGTTTTCCTTAGAATCGTGAGCTTTTACCATCTGTCCACACATGCACACATTTAAGCTGAACAAATTGGACGTAGGTGTACAAGCAGATCATAACGGACAGACAGACGGAAGAAAGAAATGCAGACATAAAGATATAGCTGGAGGAAAAGACAGCAAACAAAAAGGCTCTAAGGCGCATAGGGAATACACTGAGCA